>NW_009234646.1:0-74557 GCF_000690835.1 Fulmarus glacialis | reverse complement strand
GGCGGGAGGGAGGGAGCCGCTGCTGCTAAGCAGGGCCCTCAGCCCGCAGGGGAGAGCACACCCAGGGTTTGTGACAAGGCGCAGCATCCGTCTCCTCCACCACGATTTGCAGGGGAGGGCGAGACTTGCACCAGGCTGGGCGACATCTGTCTTCCCCCCCAGTAGAGAGGATGGAGAGACCCCCAGCTCAGGCAGCTGTGTGATCAGGAAAGGGAAGAGGGCCCCAGGCCTGGCTGGGGCCTGTTGAGAAGACACAAGGACTCACAAGAGTGGAGCTTTCTTCCTTTTTATACTCTGGTGTGTGAAGGTAGAGAAAAAAATAAGCACCGCCCCATTTTTTCTTTCCCTTGTATGTACCTCCCTTTGATCAGTTTTCTTTAACACAGTGTGAAGTGCTGTGTGCTTTTACTTTGCCTGTATTGTCTTATATCATGGAAGCTGCCCTATTCACACACAGTGCTTTCTGGGGCATGAGTAGGGAAAAGAAGTGCTCTATTAAAGAGAATTAAGCTGAGGCTCCTTTAAGCAGAAATGAGAGCATCTGTTGGGATAGTAGAGTATCATTTTAAAGTCTTTGCATTGCACTGAAAGCTTTAGTTTGCATAAAGTAGTTTTTCTGAGTTTTCCTGAGAGCTATCAACGACAGGTTCTGTGAGTTACGCTTTTTTCAGATCGTTTAGTTGGGGCATGTGACTGGCAGTGCAGATAGGGATGACAGTTCTTAAGGTGATACCGACTTTATGTACATAGCTGGCTTTATGCAATATTAGAGAAACCTTAAAAGTGTAACAAATGACACATACAGTACAAACAATGGTAAAATTTTCAGGTGCTCTTACTGACTCTTTAAGGATTAAAGTGTAATAATGAAGTCGAATCTTCATAGAGATTAGTAGAATCTTAATGTGCCTGCACTGCATAGTCACGTTTCCATTCAAAAATAGTCCTTGGTTACTTTTTTACAATGCAGATAACTATCTTACTGGAATCTCATAGTTGGTGGAAGGCAATCGTTATGAACTTTATACATTTTCTTCAACGCAACAGCAAAGGCTTTCTCAGCATGGAAGCCTACAGATTGCTTAACCTCTGTACCTGTTGAAAAGGCAAAGGATGTGGGGTTTTTGCTGCAGATTCTGAAGAGACAGTTTATGTCACCCATGTCTAGACATTTCCCTTCAGAAGATCACTCTTTGGATATTCAATTAAGTGTTTTTTAAAAGCCTGCCTTAAATTAACTGAGCAGAAGAATACGCAGGAATCCTTTTGCCTCTAGTTGTAGTCAGAACTGTTTCATGTCAGGACTTGTGGGCAGGAACAGTCTCATAGGCTTCATCCTTGGGCTTAAGTAAGAACCCTGACATAAAGAAGGTACAAGTTTGAATCCAGTCACAGATTGTCACAACATTTTCCCTTCTTCCCTTTCCTTCTGCAGACCTTGTGAGTAGTTTAGGAGCATTGACCTGATGGTGATGCTTTCTAAGACTAGAAAGACATCGTATGTCTGTAGCTTTGCCTAGGACTAAGGTAATATGTATGTGTGTACTTTTACATGTATACACGTGGGTTGTTTTGCCTGGGAGGGCAACAGTGGCAATCATGGAGGGAGGTCTCATAAACCGTGAGTCCCCATTTTCTTCGACATGGGCAACAAGAATCTCAGTCTGTGAGGCTGTTAGTAGATTCGGGTAGAGGATTTTTTTGCATGTTCTAAACATCAAATTTCTTCTGAGCTATGTGGATTGTTCCCTTCTCTTCTGCTATTGTTAAGAGAACTACAGTGAAATTTATGATGCTACTGTCACCTTTGAGATGAAAATCTCAAGTGACCCTTTAAAATCTCACCAGGAAATCCAAAAGAGAGCTTATATTTACTTTAGTGTTCTGTTAATGACATGTTATTAGTATTCTGTGCTCGTTTTGTGCTTGCAGACTTTCATGTTTTGAAATGAGCAGAAAACTTAAAGAAAAACATAGTAAGCTTGATTTTCCGAAATGGCTGACTTAACCTTTATGTGGCCAGTGCTTTACAGAGCTTTCTGTTTTTTCCACAGAGATGCATCTGCTTTAAATTTTATGAAAAGGTGTTTGTTGTATCTCTTGAATATCTCCTCTTAGAATTCACTTAGTGGTAGTGTTTCCCTTTCTAAACTCAACAGGAGTTAGTGAACTAGCTAGTAGTAGTAGCTAGTTAGTGGTGATGGGTTGAAAATTATTACAGAAAGTAAAAAAAAAAATCTTGTGAAATGGTATAATCATGATTTCTGTGCATCTGCCAGCAGCTAAAATTACATCAGGTGAAGAAAGCTGATAAAGGGAGTGGCTGTCCCCATTTTCAAGGCAGTATTACCCCATTCAGTAGCGTGTTAATGAATAGCACAAAAAGATGTTTTTTTCCTACTGTAGAGAGAGATTTGTTAACTGGGAAAAAAGTATTGAGAATAGAATGACTGTTTCTTTAAGGAAAGTTCAGTGAGAAAAGGCTATTGGCACCAGTGATCGTAAAATATATTTTTTTTTTAAGGTGTCTTTGGCACCAAACAGTTTTTCTTGCACAGAATGGTTTCGTTTGCACAGAAGGGCTATTTTCCTTTTCCACAGGGCTATAATATGAATAATCACATTTTGAATTTTTTTTTCCTAAGTAAAATACAACGGGGGAAAAAAGCATATAATGACTAGTATTCTAAATTTTAAAATATTAATATCTACATGCTTAAATTTAACACTTGTTGAAGGCCGTCAATCTTATATTACATAGTAATACATTTCCTAGACTTCAAACGTGCAAAAATGTTGGTGTTATTGATGGCCTGCATTATATGGTAGTGAAATTTAATATTATAAAATAAATCCATCCAACAGAGTCTTACCATTGAATTGTTTTGTTCTGTCACTGGATACTGCACATCGTTATGTCAGTTCAGCTTTATTTTGAGTGCTGCAGATTAGACATAACATTCAATAAACTCCACACTCAAACTGTTTTACAATGTCAAAGTTACAGGGTCTCCATTAAACATGGTGTTTTAAAGAGTTAATTTTTTTTTATTTTGAAGATAGAATGTGCTGAATACTACTTTTTTACTACTAGATGGAGTGCCTAACATAAATGTCACTTTTGCTACTGCATGTTGACTTGCTCTAGGAAACTCCTTGTCCCTTACAAAGTTTTTAGATGTATTCTGAGGTGATTCTGACCTTACCCTCATACAATAAAGTAGTTCTCTATCTCCTAGTAATTTTTCAATTTTGAGATCATCATCTTATCTGCATAACCTAATTGTACTACAATGAATCATTAGAAACAAGTGCCCTGTAAATAAGACATGGATGTTCCTGCATTTGGTTGTGTATCCATTATCATCAAGCTTTAGGAGTTCTAGAAAAGTACCTACTGAGACCACACAAGCAAGCTCCTGCCGCAGCATGTTTTCGGAAATAGGTTCAAAACTAAGCAGTTTTCAGTGGAATCTGTTCTTCTGGCTAGCGTAGGGGCCTTCACTATATGGCACCATTTCTGTTTTACCCAGAAATTGTTTCATATGGTCTATTTACTAATAGGCTTATTAGTCGAATTCAAATACCATCATTGCGGGTCCAAAAAGTTGGAAGGGAAGCAGCCCTTAATCTGTGCTTTTACCCTCCTTTATAATAAAGTCAGAGGCTGATAATCACCTCAAGGAATCCTGTTCTTCTAATCATACAGAATGCAGTAGCATGTTTGGAAACTAACTATTGTGTATCTGTAGTATAGGTTGTTCAACTTTGGTTAAAATAAACGAATTTAAACAAATACAGCTTTAGACAAAACCTCACTTTTTGGGAGAGTGAATCTGAGGAAAAGAACAATGGATGATGCTAACAGGAGAAAAAGGTTATAACGATTTCCTTTATGTCATGGCTCTCTAAGTTGTAGACCTGTAGCAGGTTTGTAGAAGCAATTGTGGTGGTCCTTGATTTTTTTTAAAAAAAATCAAATATCAAAAGTCCCATGCAAAAGGTTTTTCTTGTATGCAATATCTGCTTAATCACTGATTACCATCCAGAATGTATGTCAAAGAAAGTAATCTGTTCTCAAATTTCACAGAACACTAGTTTGGTTAAAACAAGGTGTTTTTCCCAGTAAGTTCTTCAGGTCATTTGTAGCTGTTTGCTTTATACAATGCTATGTTCAATCTATAAGTACTTAATATACTTAGCATGAGGAGCTTTTCTGTAGTTATGTGCCAGAGTGACGTGACAAGTATTTTGGAGAAGACTCTTTGTTTTTTTTTTTTTTCTTATCCTGGTAAATCATCACTCATAATTAAAAGTATAATAAGGTTAATGTTTTCTGAGGAAGATGCAGGTGAGGAGTAGTAATTATCTTTAATAATCAGCTTCAAAGCTCTGCTACGTTAGAAGGAAACTATTTTTTTCTTTTTTTTTAGTTTGAATTAGTCTATTAAATGTTTCTTTACCTGATGGTTTTCTTCCAAAGGGATCACCCAGGACATCTACTCCATTTGGTACAGCGCATGGCAGAGAGAAAAGAGTGTCTAATGATGTGGAAAACTATTACAGACCTTCAATGCTTGAGGACCCATGGGCTGGCCTAGAGCCAGTTTCTGTTACAGACATAAACCAACAATACAGCAGTGAGCAAACAACATATACTGGTAAAAAAGGGAGGTATTTCAGCTAACACTTTTAAAGGCCAAATAACTCCATCTTGTCAGGAAAACTTTGGGACAAAATCTTTACACTTACACAAGATGAACAGTAATCAAGACCTTAGATAATGCTTTTATTTGATCACATGTCCACCCTTTTATCCTACTTTTTTTTTATTGCATTGGATATTTTTATGTATGGGAGGGAAAAGGAGTGGTAGGAAAACGTACATTTCTGGCTACGTGGAAGTGCCTACCAGCTTTGAAGAACAAAGTGTTCTTTAATCACCAGCGACTGATCTGTGACTGTTAAAACAGGTTTCCATATGTTTACCTCTTCCATGCCAGGTTGTTAGCCTTTTATTGTAAACTCCTTTAGTAAATGGTATTTTTTTATGTTTCAACATTTTTAGAATGAAGTAACTTGAAAATAAAGTTTTGTAAATCCTTGTTTTGTAATGTTATAAAGATTATTTTAGGACTTTTGTTAAGGTGTACACATTAACACAAATAGTACTAGTGAAATTAGGTGTCTTCTGTAAATGTGCTTGTATGCTGTAGTTAACCTCTGATTTTGTGCATAGTATTTTTTGTTAATTGTAGTGTAACATGAAGTTGAAACGTGACTTTTAGCCATCTCAGGAAACGAATGTATTGTCTTTGGAAAGTTTTATTTGTTGAACCAGCTCTTGAGTCATAAACATAATTCTGTAATCATTTGCTTTTGTAATTTAAAAAATATCTTACTTGGAACAAAATTAGACATTTCTGGATTATAGTAACAAGTCTGTTCAGTGGCAATTTGTCTAAGGAGCACATAAAATATCAAGATTAAATAAATGCAAATGTACTTTCTGGATCCACCTGTTAGAATAGCATAGAATGAATGAAAATTTGTTATACGGTTGACATTAGTACATGCATAACATCTTTTTTTTTTATCTGTACAAGATTTTTCAATTTTTTTAAATTATTTTTTATTTTTATCTATGGCGGGCATCTTGGCCTAGAGAAGTCTTGTTTTGTGTGCGTGCATGCTATATTTTTATACTGAAGAGGAAAACAGTGAGGTTTTTTTAAAGCTTATCTATATGTGGAAGATCCATTCTTAAACCCAGTAGTGAATATTGTAATCTAGAATAAATAAGAAATAGTTCCAGCTGCAGGCATGCTCTTAACATGCCATGTTAAGCCTGCGGTAGGTATCTAAATTTTTGTTGAACGTACCATTATTTGTTTGTGGATCGTGGCTTTTAAGCAGTAGGTAAAGGGTGAAAACTTAGTCAAAAATAAATAAAAGCATTAGTTCAGTTTTCAAAACATATGTTTTGTTTTAAGCTTCTTACATACTTCACAGACAACATATTTTTGTAGTCCTTAAGCATGGTTAGGTAGAAAAGCACAGGGAATCACATTAGACTGTTCTTAGTAACTTGTCTTTTGCTGAGGTAGAATAGTCCTATATACTTCTTTATCTGTTTCAGCATAAAATGTCTTGGCTTAATACGGCCTTCAGGAACAACTTCAAACTGGAAGGGTGGTTAACATGTTGAAATGTGCTAGCTGAGTCTCTTGCACTTTATGACCATAATCTAAAGTTTGTCACTTGTGTCTTCCCCCAATTGAACGTATTGTTTTAGTATTATATCCAAATGTATTATATCCAATACATTATGCTCAGAGAACATAATGCCTGCTTGATATCAAGAATGTTAGATCTTCATCCCAGAATCAAAACTGTGCCTTAAGTGGCAGCTATCAGTATCGTTATCTGTAACGTGTACCAGCAAAACTGAGATGACTTGACAAGTTGTAGATAGTCTTTAGAATTTATAAATCAATTAATCAATGTCATTGTGAAAAGTGAAGTGTAAAGTTTTCTTTCCTTTTTTTTTAACCTTGTCAGGTGCTGTAAAGCTCATAAAAAAAGTTACAGGGTGCTTAACTGAGTCATCTTTTTTGTTACTATTTCCTGTGTAATTCAGTGCAGTTTACTTTTTGCAATGTTTGGTGATTTTGGGGAAACAGATACAATGTTATTTAAGAGACGAAAGCTATGACTTGTTCCTGGTTAGACATGAGAAGAAACTGGGTTTGGAAAGGAGAAAGGAAAGGAAAAGGATTCATGACAGAAAACAGACTGTTAGAGGTGGGACTGCTTATACAGTAGCCGATATCAGCTGCCCTTGCCCATTGCAAAGATGCGTTTTTCCACTTTGGCTTTGCAGTTGACCCAGGGATCAAAGCCAGCCGCCTCTGGCAATAACTGTTAACTCCTGGAACCGGGTGTCAGATATCAACGAAGGTAAATGTTCCAGAAAGAGGATTGAGGAAATAATCTTGAAGCATTGTTTAATCAATACAGGCCTTCCACAATGCCATCTGTTAAGCTGCTGCTCCAGTACACTTCAGGATATGACCCAACAATTATAAGTACATCATACTGCAAAAGACTCCAATAATTTGGTCAAGAATCAGCAAGGAATTAAAATGTAGGTGTATTAAACTTACTAACCTCATCATACTGCACCAAAAACTTTAAAATGATTCACCTTTCTGGCTTCTAGGAGAAATTGTGCAATTACAGTAAAATTTCAAAATGTCATTGTTGAATAGCTGTAAAATGCATGAACACATGTTCAGAACTATAAATATAACGTACTTAAAGCCAATTTAAGCTTTGCCTTTTTTGCTATCATATCCAGAAAGCTTAAGCATTTACTTCCTCACCGATTTTTCTCCTTTTTCCCATATGGCAAACATTCTTTTTCCGCACATGTTTCTAATGGAGATAGGATATATCACTTCCTCATTTGTTAATGAAGCCACTTCATAGTAACAATATGGCTCTGGAAATAGCACTTGATGATAAAAAGTACAGCACAAATACATCCTTTCTTCATGAGCCCATGAAACAAAATAGCGTCTGTGTCTTGTTAACAAAGGGATTCTTCTGTAATGAACACACTAAGAATATGGGCGTTGTTCTTTCTTCAACAGACTTCTCAGACTTTAAGGTAAGTCATTTAGCTCTTTTTTCAGAAGTTTGGATCTATGTACTTCTTTTCTATTCTGTTTTGTTTGTATTGTGTTTGTGCATCGAGTCCATTCGACTTTCCATTCAGTTGTTGTAAAGGAGTTGT
Organism: Fulmarus glacialis; assembly: GCF_000690835.1. Classification (NCBI taxonomy): domain Eukaryota; kingdom Metazoa; phylum Chordata; class Aves; order Procellariiformes; family Procellariidae; genus Fulmarus; species Fulmarus glacialis. The sequence continues at coordinate 66,759 of NW_009234646.1, read as the reverse complement.
ATAACTCATGACTAACTCTCTTCTAGCAAAAACTTAATTTCATTTGTTGCTTTTTGCTACTGTGTTGTACAGCAAACTGCATTGCTACTACATTGTGCTAACATCACAGTAAGATAACTTAAATCAGCCAAGTACAATTCTGTGTAATGTGGCAACACACTGGGTGGGGAGTTACCCCAAGCTGTGTACTGTAATACTTCAAAGATAGTTCAGGTTTGGGGTTTCACTGTGATGTTATAATACAGAATACTCATTCTTCTCTGGCACTTTGGACATGCTATTTTACATTTAAATTGTAAACAATTTAGAATGTTAAAACTTCAACTAAAACAGGATTTTAAAAATTCGTATCATTGCTAATTCTAAAGAGAAGTAGCTTAAGGCATTGAGAAGTAGCATTTTTCTAACATCAGAACTGGCAACACTTTGCAGGGGAGATGCTTCTGGTCAACAGAATGGGTAACTGCTTTTGCAGTCAGGTTGTTTTTCTTTTCCTGGTGAGGATATCTTTATGTGCTCTTCACTTTATATAAATGTGTTAATTAGATATCTGAGGGGGAGCATTTGAAACATGCATTGTATGGAAAGCTACAAGTAGCTATTCAACTCCCTTCTAAAAAAAAGTTTTTATACTCTGTTTGGGTTTCAAGTTGTGCTTGTGAGTAATCTCACTGATGTCAGAGGATTTACTCATGCAACCAAGATACATAAGTATCTAAAATTACAGTTTGAAAATTGTATCATCCATTTGTCTGTCAGTGCTTTTTACCAACTCTACAATAAACTGTTCTGTTTAGCAACTGGTCTGAATTCAGATTCATGCATGTGCTTTTATACATGAGCCAAGACTGTCTTGCAGTGAATTAAACTTGTTTTTACAACATTTTCCTAAATTCTCAAGAGTGAAGACTTTGTTCTCCTTTCCCCAAATCTTGGCACTTACCTTCCTCCCATCTTCCTTGTACTAGGGGAGAAAAGGGAGGATTGCCTACACTGATTGGTGAAGAATCCTGTAGTGATTTTCACGTCTCAGGCTTTCAGAAGCTTGTGTACCAATTGACATAGGTAGCTAGATAAATGCTTTTATCATTTGAGGTGACTCAAACACCTTCTTATACCACAAGAAAGGAAAGAAAGAACCAAGTTGTGTTAACGCTTAACAGTAGTATAGTTCCAGCGTTCAGCCATTAGTTCACAGTGGAATTTTTTGCCTACAGTAACTTTTCATCTGAATGTCTCACTAGGCACAAATTGAATCAGTTTAATTTTCTGCCATTTTCACTAAAATGCGTGCTTTGCTGACTTAGAGTTTAAGAACACTTTCTCAGCCTGGACTTCGGAATTTACCTTTACAAAATAATGAGCTCTTGAGTGTTAGACCAGAGATCTAGGCCTTCCCTTTAAAGCATTTTAGATCTGGCTAAAAGAGCTTTATCTCATCCTCATTACTTCCTTGATGATGCTAGGAAACCTTTGACTCCTGGGTTAGAAACAGTTGGGCAGATGCTCGGTGCCAGAACAGGGTCATCAAACTACCCTTCCTGTCCTAGAGATTATCCTGAGTTTCTTGTCGTTCCAGTGCAGTGGGGCCCAGGAGGTGTTTTGAGCCAAATAGTCTCCCATTTTGTTTCACCAGCTGTATGTGGGTTGCAGCATTTTAAACCATAGCAGTGGGTTGCTTAGTGCACATCCTGGATTTTAAATTTTACCAGCATTATAAATTCTAATTTGTAGTTTAACTCCTAAAACTGTTGCACATTCTCTTTTTCTGCAGTAAAATCATAGGTGAATTCCACTGCCCTTTGTTCACTGATCTGTGGCTGTTGCACATTCCTTTTCTGAACTATAAATGTAAACATTTGTATACAAGAAAGTAACTTCTGTGGCTAAAAGGGGTTATACTGGTACAGTTTCAGAGTGAAATTTTTAATACTGCTGACACTACTGCTATTAAAATAAGAGCTTCTCTGTCCCCCTTTAACAGGACAAAAACGAAGGAAAAAATTAAGCAATTGAGATGCTGAGCTGGAAACTATGGTCTGCGCAGTGCAAGATGGACTACATGAGTAGGGGCATCATTACAATTCAGCATAATCTGTATTAGCCCGTTTCCAGATTGCAGGTAGAATGGGTTTTTAATAAAGAGCTGAAAAAATACCATCCCCCTCCCTAATAAGGCAGAAAAAGATATTTCTCAAAAACTACCTTACACACAAAAGAAGAATTCTTATGCAGCCTCAAATTCTTACACAGCCTCACAAACTGTGAGACCTGTCTTGTTCTTAGTTTTCTTCTGGAGAAGCACTGACTTGTTACCGATAACTTCAAGGCTTCCCATGACATGAGCTTCAGTCAAAGCCATCAAATCACCATTTGACCTGATCTCTGACAAAAGTGAAAAGTCTGTTTTACATCGAATATCGGACATACTCAATTTCACAAAACTGTAGGCTGTACTATTCACTGGATGTGGAAAGCTTTTGACACTAGATTAGCATGTATTTATTAAATTTTTAGGGTAAAGTATTCCTGCATTTTGATTTCAAATGTCAGTATTTTTTTGGCAGTAAAAAAGTTATACCTTCAAGTTCTAGCAGGGAAGTAATTTTCAGATATTAAAATTAATTCCCAAAATTGCTTAATTCTGAGTATTCATTTTTTCCAGGTAACAGCGACAGGATTGTGGAGGTGTTATCGAATTACTCTTTTTTTTTCCTTAGAAAAGAAAATAAGTTTAATTAATTTCATTCAAATGTCAATCTTAATTCAAGTACTGGTGGTGGTTGCATAGTATAGTTCAAAAGAATCTGAGGCTCCTTCCTTTCTTACTTGAAGGAGCTCACATTTTCCAGTACCATCCAACGCAGTTTACCCAGGCGTGCTGGGTCGGAGCTTTTGCAGTTGAGATGCTGGGATGGAAATTGTGGTCTGCGCAGTGCCAGAGGGACTACATGAGCAGGGACATCATTGCAATTCAGTGTAGCCTGTATTAGCCCATTTCCAGATTGCAGATAGAATGGGATTTTAACAAGGACAAAACAAGTAAGACCCCTTCCCTCCCCCACACACATAAACACACCTCAAGGGATTTTTCATTTTCTAAGCCTATGGTGAGCCACTATGTTATTGGGGTCAAGGATAAGAGAATTTAAATTGTTCTTTAATTTCTTCATTAGTGACAGCATCTTAGGAGGCAAAGAATTTGGCATCATGTCAAGCTGAAATTTTTAACACAATTATTTTAAAATGGGCTGCACCGAAAATCTGCACATACTACCCTGCTTTTATGGGTAGCCGTAATCATGCTGCTCGATGCTGTATTAAAATACACTTAAACCTTCTGGTATCCATATGGATTTTGCCACAATCTAATTGCTGTGTAGTCAAGATAGTTAAAAGCTGTTAGTGTAGAGTCAACAAGTGTTTGCTTTGGGTTTAAATCTTTGTAGTTTGCGTGAGGAAATTCCTAAGAGTTCAAATTGCTGAACATGATGTTGATGCAACTATTAGTATAAATACTAATAAATGGAAGAACAAAACCTCTTTCATGCTGATGCAAGTCATTCCCTTTTCAAGCATCACACAAGCTAATGCTGAAACAAGGGAAGAGGAATCAAGCTAATGGACAACTTCTGTGGATGACTACACAGCATAAGCCACAAAGAGCAAACATAAGCTTTAAAAAACACTGATTGCCAACTGGGGAGTGGTATCAATAATAATTGGATTGTAAGTAGTAGTTGCACAGCGCTTTTAAAATCAAACCACTACCTCCTGTGGCTTAATGAAGATCTTTAGGTTAGTGTAAAATAAGGCTTTGAGCTGTATTCCCTTAACAGATGTTGGGAATTAACGTGTTACTATTTCTACAGTTGAGTTTGTAGAAGAGAAGAAGTATCTTCACCACTTGTCTGTGAAGTCTAGCATCTTTGCATAAGTAGCATCTTTGCATGAGTCTCATTTCATCAATTTTTTTTTCTAAGCTAAGATAAAACTTTGCATTTGAAAGTCTTAGGAATTGTCAAAAAGGTGAAAGGGAGAATTAACACCTGCAAATGGTCCAGGTGTACGACTTGGATTGGTAACTGTAAGAAGGCACCAAGGGTGCATCTATTGATTACTTGCCATTCCCCTTTCCTAAGCTATTTCCCTTGTCTGTAAATTTTTAATAGCCTCCTGGTTGCCATGGCAATTAAATTGCACCAAGGAAAATGATTTGGTTGTTCATTTCCAGATGTTAAGAAAGCAGTGTGTGCACCGTGGACAACAGGTTGAGAAACTGCTATAACTGGTTTCAAATGAATGAACTGCAAAATTCCCTCCCTGTTGAAACTGAAGACAGCTTACACTACCAGCAGTGTTCTGGTACTTAGAAAAGCTTCTAAAATAAAGTTCCAAGTGCCTAGAAAGCTTGCGTAAAGAACCTTTAAATCCCTGTTTTTAGGGTATCTATTGCATCTGGTTGCATTTTTCTGACAACATTTAATTTCGTCTCAGAATAATTGCTGGATGTTTTATATATTGACTCTCCTGTAGCCTATCATCCTCACTGCTGTGAGGTGAGGAAGAAATAGTTATTGTCTATACTTTGTGAATATACAACTGGTAATAGCCCGATTTAATTTCTCTCTGCTATTAGGTCGCCCCAGTAAGCAGGTGACAGAACTCTCTTTTCATTTGATTTATCTTCTTACAGCTTGAAAATAGTAGATTCTAATACATTAATAAACACATCCACAAGGCTTTGTGCACTTTATATTTCAGGCAAACGATTTAAAGAGACCTACCAAAAGCAGATTGTTTTTTTTTTACCCGCCGCTTAACTCCATCCAGAGAAGATAACTTACATAGTCTTACCATAATTTTTCCTCTCCGGTGAGTCTTCTGTCATCTCCTTTCCCCCCCTTTTTTTCTCAGAACTGTCTGTACAGTAGCTATATGCTTGTCTGCTGGAGGGTTTGGTGGAATCGGTGCCACTCAACCACCCGCTAAAGGTGCTGTTGGTTTACATTGCTGGAGATGATGGAACTATGTCAACAAGTGAAGTGCACACAAATCCTCCCGACTCCTCTAAGCGAGCCTGCGTTGACTGGGTGGTGTACTTCGTTGTCAGATGTGCAGCGAGAACTGTACGAGGCAGACTGCCCCTACCGTAGCGGCCACCCTTTTCTGTCTAGATTAAGGAGAAGTTCTCTTCTGAACATGCAGACAAGTGGTGCTCACATCTGTGCTAAGCACTGCAAAGACAGAGGCAAAGTCACTCTGAGAAGATAACAGAAAAGGGCGTGGGAAAACAGCGTCATCTTGATCCCAGTTCTTCCTGGTAGCTTCCCAACATGACCATCTCTTAAATACTCATACTTCCACTCACCATATCCTTGTTGATAGCACACCAAGTTGGAGGGAGGAAAACTACCTCATGAAAGCATAAAATCAGGTACTCTCCCTTCAGCAGCCACAGAACATACTACTGTTTTTCAGTCTGTGAATGACAAGAAAGCAGATGTGCATTTTAGAGAGAAGCGAGATTTATGAGCAGCAAAAATAAAAAGTCTGTGTGCATAGGGAACTTTCCTATTCAGCATATTTAATCATTTACTGTTAATTAAAAAAGATAGTTCAGCTTCAGTCCAGCCCCAGTTACCTGAGTGCTAAATTCTACTTCAGAAGCTTTTAAACAGCCACAAGATCTGCTGCGGAGCAACTGTTCTCAGTGTTGTGACCTTTCCAATGAGCAGGAGGAAAAAGCATGTTTCTGGTTTCATTCTAACTATTGATGTATCAGAGAGAAAAACAGCAGAAACGCATCTAATCAAAGTATACGCCTTTACCAGCGAGTAGTCTATTGCTATGTAAGCATTCCAAAACAAATAATCCAATTCTTGGTATTACTTATGGGCCTGAGGAGGATAATCAGTACAGCAGACTTCCCCCTCCAGCACCTGCTGGCGAGGAGACTCTCTAGTGAAAGGGTCTACGCCTTCAAAAGCGCACCGTTTCCCTCGAAGTTCAGCACGAGCCTTTTTCAGTTGTTTGCAGTATCACAAAGCATTAGCACAGAATGTGGGCAGGAGTCCAGAACGCGTTACAAGTCTCCCCACAAGTGACACCCGAGAGTAGAAAGCGCAAGAAAGACATTAAAACCTGCATTCCTTTCTTTCTTCTGTTTCTTCACAGGCTCCGCAACATTCTTTGTGGCCAAGTCTTGCCTTTGCTCTGGACTCCCTTTCCACCGCCTAGTCCATAGTCTTTCTTTGGCTGAGACTCCACTTGAACCAGATATTTCTCCTAAAACACTTCCACTCTTTTGTGACTTAAGCCATAAATTACCTTCTTCAGAGCTATCTGTATCACAAGAAGATTTTTCCATCCTACCATTGTTCCCCTCGTTCTCCTGACAAAGCGGATGTTGCAAGTGCTTTCAAATCCAACAGGTTAGAGCTTGGATAGTTTAAAATGTGTTTCGAACTAAACTTGCTGATGTCTGAAACAAGAAAGCTAACTCAAGTGAGCTTTTCCAACAATGCATCTCGGGACAGAAGCTGTCAGTAACCTCCCTAGTAGTAATACTATTGCTGTTGCAACATCGGTTGCAAAGGGATCTGCAAAGGTACCTCCAGCTGTAACCTGTCTGATCTTCCTCCTCTTTTGTTCCTACAAATTCTTTTCAGACTCCTGCTTCACTATCATTGTCCTGTTGGATTTTTTATTTTATTTATTATTTCTTTTTACTAATTCAAAATTTTAAGCATCTTTCAAAGAAGTAAAGAAAAATAGTTTTTAAAGTTCCGAGCAAAATCTCTACATACTGAGTCCCAAAGAGTGGGTGAAATGAATAGCTTCAGTGAGTCTAGTTTGTTAAGAGGTACGGGATACAGACATTTTCAGTAAAATGTGGATCCTGTAAACTAAAGCAGTATGTGAAATATTTTTTTTCCTAATAAACTGTACATAGATTTCGTCAAACCCCAAATCTCACTGACCATCAGTCAGTGCTAGAAAGAAGTATTTATCCCGATATCCTGCACAATGTTAGTTCTAAATCTCACCTGGCAACTCCCACATCAAACCAACAACTTCATTTAAACCAGAATATAGATAGCCACTATTTAAATATTTCAGATGGCACATATCCTAACATCTGTCTATTTAAGTTGATCCCAAGCCTAAGCGCTGTCGCCTAAAGAGTTGCTTTCTGTCTAGGCTGGCTTTGCCTAACATCAGCTTCCTTCAATGGATTACATTTTACATTTTTGTATTGTATTAGAGAGTCATGTATCAAATTTCTATTCAAGGTAGGTGATCAAATAACATTTGAACATTCTCTGCAACAATTAATTACAGCCATTGAAGTCACATTAGGACATTTTTTCTAGGACTGGATTGTCTATTTGTTTTCTGAAGCTTTTCTAGTAAGTTTTAAAGTAATGGTTTACTTTAAAATCATTGAAATTATATACTGAGGTCCTACTGATTAATATTCCTCTGCTTATGTATCATATTAACCCTTACGTTCAGCATCACACTGGAAGGTGGCAGTCCTCTTCATTGTCATCTCATTCCAACTTCGTGTCTTACAAATGTGACCAACTTCATTGATCTTTTAAGTGCGATCTTACATTTCACTGCATTAAAATATTAAGGTGCATGCTCAATGTTCCCCTCTGTTCCCTCATCTCCTAGTGCAATAGTTAGAATGGCACCTAAAATAAAAACAACTGGAATAATACCCCAAACACAAATTTTAATCATTAGTCGCCACATCTTTGGTGCCTTTGTTACACGTAGGCTTTGAAAAGCAGCATTTGCATTTGTTGTCTCCCAGGAGGAAAGAGTTAAAACAATTCACAGCTTTTGCTCGGAATTTCCCTCTCCTCTCCGGAGAGGACTGTCCTGGAGTCATGTAAACACAGACATCTGCGTGCTGTCACTTTGACAGTCCTTCTTTTACATTCATAAGAATAAAAAGCATCCCGCAGGGGGGTCCGGAGTCGGCCACTTTCTGCCGGCCCTTCGTGCTCCCAAGCGGCCACAGGCAGGTGAGGGGTGCGGGGGCATCTGGGTCTGTCTGGTCTTTGTTAATGCTCTTTGACGGACCTATTGACTATGAGTTTGTATAATCCTTCTTTGAAGCTAATGATACAACTCGTTCTTTTAGAAAATAATACCAAACCCAATTTGCTTCTCTTAAAAAAAAAATGAGCAAAATTGTCCAACTTTTGTGTACCTAACTGAGCTAAGTATGTAAGGGAAATTGTGAAGCACGATAAACTTTTATAGTATGAAGACGATTAAACTCGAGTTGCTACCGAAAAAAAAAAAAGATCTGATTTCAAGGCAAAGTGTGGTATTTCAGTGGATGTCTACAACTCTCCATCTCTTCGGTTTCTGTTCAGAGGTGCAAACAACCCCTTTATATCCGATGTAGAAATCAGGGCTCATCTCTAATTATTTTGCCTCCCTGTTACTCCAGACAGGCTCGTGTGAAAGATCTGTGCAAAGAGGAGAACAATAATGCACAGTCCTAGAAATAGCCTTAATCCCTATATCCCTCTAAACAGAAATTCACCTTACAGATGTAAACATTGCTTTTAATATAAAGTTAAACCAGTGCATTAATTACATTTTGTTAAGCATCACATCAACCGTTAGAGAGGATAACGCTATTATTCCATCATTTTGCAAACGGGAGAATTAAAGAATAGCAAGAGAAGGTGTCTTGGTTAAGCCTTATTACTATTTAGTGGCGGAAGAGAACCCGCTGTTTTCTGCACTCCCTATTGCATTCCCTAAAGCTCATTAATCAATAAAATTTTCAGAGCAAGTTTCAAATGCATCGCCTTCCTGGGAGGAGAGATGCCAGCAGAAAGGCAGCCGTGCTTTCCAACACACACTAAAGATAAACGATAAATTCTGTGAGCCTGCCTCTCTGTGTTATAACTATTCATTAAATGTTCCAGATCCTGATATAAGTCTGCAAACCCACTTTCATTTTCCTGAGCACCTTTCAAATTTGCTGTAAATAATACAAATAGGCTCAGAAACATTGCTCTTAACAGAAGGAATCCACTTCTTATGTCGTTAGCGTGCAAGGACTTGGAACAATTGAGAATATTCATGATTTCTTCAATAGTCCACACATTTGTGTAGTTCACAGCTCTCAAGGAGAGCTGCATTTCAAGTCATCTGTGGCCAAAATAAGTATGCCAAATTATACTTTTTTTTTTTTTAAATGGAAGGTAGTTTTATCAAAAAAAAAGCAAAATTCTATTCAAAAGGGAAACTCTGTCACTGGAGAATTAAATGGAAATCCCTGCTGAAGTTAACAGGGGTTTGGATTTCATCCTTTATCTGACCTAAAATCTGCAATGACAGCAGAAACAATTTCAAACTAAGATAACAGCTCAAGTTTTCATGCACAACACTACAGCAGTGGAGGTCACAGTCTCCTAAGAAATAGAGAGGGATACCTGTACTATTGAATTTCACTGCATATGGAAATGATTTGTGCTGTAATCAAAAGTGTAGCTCCCTTCCAGTGGAAGATTCTCACGCAATTATCACGGAGTAAACCAGTCTTTAGCTCTACTAGCCATTAATTTAATGAAGCTTCTTTTTTTTTTGATGACCGGCGTCTCCATAACCGATGGATGCCCAACCTGGCAGAGCACCTGCTCACTCGTCTCCTGGAGACAAATGCGGTTCAGATTAATGAAGCAGAAAGCAAAATGCGACCGTGCTCTAAAATGTATTGTAATAAACTTTCTGTGCTTCAAAATAAAAATAATCCACAAACTCACTTCCAGAGTTGAAGTTTCTGGTCTTCAGGGTTTTTTTGATTGGGGATTTTTTTTGGACAGGAGCTTTAAGTGGTGTAATCTCTTTCTAGAGCGCAAAACCGTCACCGTAATAATTACGAGTTGTTTCATGGATCATCTTTTTAAAAAGCTACAGAAAATCAAGCCTAAAAATGTTGATGCGTCACTAGTAGTGGTCAAGCTGTGGAAGTGCTGAATTTAATGTTCCAACTATTCTCAATATATTGCATAATGTAGATGATGTTTCGCAAAACACAGGGTGTGTAATACAAGTGTTACAAACCTGATTTCTTCCTTTTTCTGACTAACTACAGAGCGTTTAATGTCAAGTCGAGCAGCTTTTTCATTCCCACTTACAGTTTTAGAACTGCTCTGAAGAACAGTAGGAGCTGCCAGCTTCCCCGGCACACTTCGGAGCACCCACTTTGCAAAAATCCTACCGATAAAAAAAATCTAATCCAATTTGTTGGGTCTGTTTATGTGCTTATGAATTTAATAATGCTGCTGTTGATGTGTTTTCTCTCCTGTCCTGTGAAATCCTCCCATGGAGTTATTCAACTTCTCAAAGTGTCGTGCAACCAAATGATACTCTGTTGGAAGAGAGGTCGAGCCAGTGTCCTGTTAAACAGTCTCCGCGCAGCAAAGCACGTGCTTCTGTGTTGTTCATGTTGCTTTTGTCTTGTCAAATTGTTGTCTCTGCATTGCGTAGAAAATTGCTCAGTTATCCCCTTTTCCTACAGCAGAAGCTGTTTTGAATATCGATCGCACTTAAAACGCAAGTAGAAATAGATTCCCTCAAAATGAGTGTCAGTGAAGCATCTGCATTTGTTCTCTATTCCGCGTATGAAATCCTGACCTTTTCCTGTTACCTGCAGCCTCTTTTGTTGTCAGGAGAAGGTTTTAGAAATTTTTATTTTTAATTAGTCAATATAACTGATCCCTCTCATTCTCATTATGTTTTTCTTCCCAATTCTGTAGAGGCAATTGATGATCTCACCTAATATTTAAGCTACCAACTTTCTTATTTTGTTACGGACTGCAGTGACTATATTTAATTCTGTTGGATGCTGGTTACTCCCCTTCTGCTCTTGCCACCACAAACATAATATACAGATGAAATATTTAGACAGAAACATATTTTAACTAAGACAGGAGGATGCCTCATATTGGGACTGTATCTCAAGTAATCAGATATTTTTAGAACTTGATAGAAATACATAATCAAGAAAAAAAGGCTGTTTAGGTAGTCATGCCAGTTTCACCAAAAGATTTCGGTGAAAATTACGTTTTCGTTAAAATGCTGACATGTTCTCAATCAAACATTTTTTTCATTCATCACTTCAAAGGGAATAACAGATGCTTTTAAACAAATGTTGCTTCAAAAAAGTAATTGAAAAGAATCATTTATTTACTTACCAGCCTACGAACTACATACTGTGACAAGGTATGGCTCCTTTTTATTTTTACATACAAATTTCATGCATACAAATCCATATTTAAATGAAGTGTATGCAATGATGATTTCATATACATTGCATACCTGGGTGCCCATACTCTGAGCATACTAAAAGAGTAAGAGATATAGTTAAAACTAATTTCCTGTCACAGACTTCATATTAGCGTATCTTTTCTGCATTTCACTTTTATCCTTTCTGCAAAGTCAAGAGCCCCTTATCTTCATCACACTATATCTAGCCATATAGCTACATTTTAAATAAACCCAAAAAGCACTGGATTTCAGGTGCAAAGTGATGCTTTGGCTTACTGCTTCCCATAATGAAGGGCATAATGTAATAGTTTTTAGAATACAAAAGCTCCGTAATGCTGAAACCTTAATACAGGAGTTGAGAAATGAAAAAGAAGGGTCGAGAGGCTGCAAGGTAGCAACAAATGACAGGCGCTTCAATAAAGCACGCAGAAGGTTTCTCTGGATGTCAGTAAAGAATTTGCGTTCTTACAGTTAAGACTTAAATGTTGTACTTAAAGCAAAAAAACCCAACCAACCAACCAACAAAAAAAAAAACCCAAACAAAACTGGAGCCTCCCAGGAGATCAGTTGAAAGAGGCGGCCATCTCTGGTTTATCTGATGCTAGAAACTGAAATAGGGTTGAGTTTCTGATAGAACAGGTCTGCAAAATTCTGTGGGATTTGGGTTTTTTTTGTCATTGTTTCCAAAAGGCAATATTGTAATTGCAAGTACAGTTTGCAAATAAAAATTATTACTACTACCTGCATGTCTTCTTTCACTGTCTTGCATAATTGTATGTGCTTGCTTGGAAGTCTCAGAGCAGGATCTGCAATCCATAACGAGAAGCAATCTGGGGAGAAAAATGTACCTAGCTTCTAATGAAGTCTGCCAAGTTTAGAGTAATACTTTCCTGATGTGGAATCACCAGACCATCTGCAGATAAGTTTTTAACTATTATTTACTACCCCACTTCTCATATACATCATTAATAGATTTCTGTTCATTTCCCATGCCTTCTGTAGTTCTTAGTCTATTTTTTGCCCCCCACAATAAATGATTTTCACAAAAAAAGGTATTAAAATAAATAGTCACAGTTAATCTTTGTTCTGCAGTAGCAGAGTAGAAAGCAGGAAGGTGCCTGTGCAGTCAGATAGCCCACCGCCTTCCTCATCTTGAGGGCAAGGTCTCCAGCCCGGAGATGACACGAGTTTTCAAGAGTATTTGTGGGGTGGGGAAGGTTACAGGGCTGCACACGGGTAACTTTGGCTGCTGGTTTTGTGCACAGCATCCTTTGTTTCCCCGTATGGGGATGTGTTTTCATTTTAAACTCTAGCACAGGAAGGCAGGGGATGGCCTGCTCCTCTTCTGTAGCTTCCACTTTTTTCTGCCATTGGAACATCTGCAAAGCAGAAGTCCTGATCTCCCAATCGCACATTGCTTTGCAGGGGTGTAGATCAGAGTTGTTAAGTGAATGACGAAGTTCAGCATTTTTCTAATGATCTTTAGCGCTTACCAGCATTTCTGAGAAACTCAAGCAACGCTTTATTCTGATGTTGGTCCTGAGGGATAGGGTACATCTATTTATTTATATTTTATGGACAAGCAACAAGGCAGAAAGAGGCTAAGCAACTTGTCCAGGACAGAACAAGAAACAACCTCATCTAACCTAAGCCTTAGTGCTCTACCTTATATTTTGGAAACAATCAATGTCCATTGGCCTCGTGGAGGGAACTGGGGAATAGCAAATGCTGGAGCATCCAAAAACCATTTTTCCAGAAGGGAGAGTAAAAGCAACATACAAAAGGTAACATCGCTAATGCTGGCTTTAAAGATGCTACACAGCAAAATTTGGGTTTTTTACACTATAAACGTCATTCCGTGAGAATAGCAACATCATTGGAAAAGCATTTTGGAGCTTCCTCCGATTTTTCAGAGCAGAGGACCTCCAGTTTACCTTGTCTTGGAGCTTACAATTTAGAGACAAACATTGGTGTGGCATTACAAAACTTGGACCATCTGTGTGCTCATCTCTGCACTCGCTGCTGTAACCCAGGCAAAACAAACAGGAGACACCCATATTCAGCTCCTTACTTCGCTGTAGACATCCTGAGTGACCTCCAACAAGCCCCTTTCTCCCAGATTCCCGTATGAAAAATAACAGCATTTTTCTAAACCCCTTCCCCTCCAAGGTAATGTGAAAAGAAGAGTTGTGGTGTGTTCACCAACTGTGCTGATGAGAGGCAAGTATTCCCTTCTTACGGAGGGGGTGAAGAATTATATACTCCGGTGGATGCTCTGTGGTTACACACCCCAGATGACCAGCAGGTTGCTGAAAATTATCTTGTCATTGAACCAGTGACACTATTTCAACTATTCCTGGAGGCAAACGATGCTTCCGACCAGGAAGGAATGGATGCACACTGGGGGCTTGGACCCAAACGCTCCAGATGCTCCATGAAGGAAGCTTGGATCAAAGTCGACCTCTTCGCAAGGCAGCAGGACGCCCCAGTGCCGCCGCATCTCTGAGCGCTTCCAGGCCCCAGGACGCAGCAGAGCGTCCCCTCCTCGCCGTACCCTGCCCCTCCGACCTCCTCCTCGGAGCGCAAACGGCACCAGCCCTGCATGAACCAAGAGCCAGAAGGGCGCGGAGGAGGCAGCAGCCGCAGCGTCGTCCTGCCGGGAGCAGGGCTGCCCCGTGCAGCCGCAGGCTCACAGACAGGCAGATGAACAAAACCACTGTGCTCTAGTTGGGTTTTGTCATTTTACGGTTGAGTGTCCGTCCCCCAAAAAACCCGCTAGAGAGACTTAATAGCATTTATGTGCCCCATAATGTGCACTGCTAGGTCACAGCCCGCAGCAGGCACCGCCTGGAGAGGGTGAGTTACCGGGGGTGGCGGGGAGCGCGGAGGGTTTCTGTACCCTTGGCCTGCCCTTCCCATAGCCAGGTAGAAGCAGCACTGCTAACAGACACGTGAAGACAACGTTTTGTAGCCCAGGAAAACCTCGTTTCCAGTTTGTTTCAAAGGCTCATCTACTGATTTTCTCACATTGAAATACAAGATTTATTCTCCCTCCCCGGAGGGATTTTTAAAGCAAATTAGGGCTCAGTTTGGCAAGAAAGGTGAAAAAAAAAAAAAAATGAGAGAGATTGTTGTTGGATGAAGTCCCAGACATGGTGCTTTGTCTGTGTAGAGGCTGAAGTGGGTTTCAGTGAAAAAATGCATAGAAAAAATGCTGGTAAACGATTCTGGCTGCCTTCAGGTAAGAGCATGGGGAATCTTCGGCTTCACAAGTGTGGAAGATGCTTCCCTCGCATTTTACCCAAAAGATACTCTGAGCTTTTCAGTGTTAAGTACAACATACATTCTCCAGCTAGAAATAAAAGCGAATCCCGCCAGCGGGCGCATTGCCCCGCAAAGCCGAGTTCAGCCAGACAGGTGAGGTTCTTTGCTTCTTCCGTTCTCGCTCCATGAGATCTTCCTCAGGGAATGGATCAAAGGAGAGAGCTTGCGTACGGCTCTACGGCCTGTTGTATACGCTTTCTTCCCCATATCCTGGTACATCAAAGAATTTGAAACAATAGCCAGGAAGAAAAAGCCTGTAAAAAGGGAGTATTTCTAGAGTATCAACACAGCTACTCACGTATCTCAGTGAAACAGAAGGGAATTAGGCTTGGACGAGCAGATGTAGTGCAGCAGGAGACCTTACCACAGGGCTGGGCCATTCCGGTGATCCAAATTCTGGCGATTTATTGAAACCGATGGCATTTTTTTGGCCGAGGCATTACTCTTCTTAATCTAGAGAAGTAGCCCAGGAGACAGCTGTGTCAGCGAAGTCTGCAGCATGTGAATTCTTATCTCCTCCTTAAACAAAAAAATAAGACTGGTGTAAGAAGCCTTTTCCTACCACTAGTCTTTGAGGTTGGAAGTTGTAACATGAGCTACTGAAGTTCAGCTTTGAGAGAAGAGGTGAGGGAAACATCCTACCCCAGCCCCTGAGAGTTGCCCTACGTGTTGCCCACATGAGCGAGCTACTAGTGAAGAAAGCAGATGGGGTGTGCCGTGGAGTCCAGGAGGGGCAACACTCAGTACTTCAGCAGACCTGGGGAAGTCTCACGCTGGTTTCTAACATCCAAAAGCTCCCTGAAGGATAATACTGGTAAGGAAAAACAGGAAAACAAAACAAAACAAAACAAAACGAGGTCCTGCTTTGAAACCACTCCTTTAGATTCTTTTTGCAATCGGTGAGGATGGGAGAATGAAGGTAAAAGCACCCTTGCTGGACACATAAGTAATGATCTCTCCCTTGCTCCTTGTTCAGGGAAAATCCCCTCCTAAGTCAGGCTTCTGTCCAATTCCCTGTACAGCCCATTCCTTGCTCAGGGTGACCTCGACACAGAGCAATGAGGAAAAACAGCATCGGCTCTTGTGGCACTGATGCTGAGAGAGGGCCCTGCGGCAGGGCACGCTGTTCTCCTTCAAGCAGGCATCAGGACTTCCCTTGCTGCTGCCAGCTGGGCAAAACCAAGATCCTCAGAAAATATTTGAAAGGCAAGAGAAATAGTGTTTTTCTCCCATGTCAGAACCTGCTAACATATTTTACACATTTGTAAAACAGGTCTGAAAAGAACTTGCAGGATGAAAGAAAAAAGGCACCTTTCATATGCTACACCTGCACATTAAACGCTCGCTTCCAACTACGTCCTCTAGCAACTATTACCGTACCTTCGCATGTAGGAGGGAGTATAGCAGAGACACACATCTGCACAAGTCAAATACTAACCACAGAAACCAATTAATCCCCCCGAGTTACCTTAAGGGCAGCACACAGCTGTCAGATCCGCTTGCGAGTACCAGAAGCTCCCAGGCCAGTTTTTGTAAAGCTTTACACTCGAGTATTCCCTTTTCTACCCAGTTATGTCTCTTCTACACTGTATTTTTCTAATGCTGAAAAAAAATCTTGACAAAGCCTCTTTGCAAGAAGTCCTATTAAAGACGCATTCATCATGTTACGAGAACTTGCTCTATCAATAGTACGTCCAAAGTACCCGCAGAGGAATTGTTGAAGCAGAATTGAAGCCATGCTGTGAAAAGTGATCCGAGTATTGCCTATTAGCAAGGGCTGCTATACCTGAAAAAAAGGAAAACATTACCATAGGCTCAGACTCAAAGTTCCTCCTGAGTTAAATCACACTGACTGTGAGCTTTCTCCATGGACAATAATAAAAGCCCAAAATAAGCAGCCAAAATGAGCAAGTGGCTTTAAAAGCAAAACCCTCAAGCTCCATGGAAGTGAACGCAGTTGACTGGGAAAAGAAACAGTTCCCCTCATTTGTCAAACGAAGGTCTCTCTCCCCTTGTTTGTTGTCGCTGCCAAGAGCTCTGACTTGCATTTTCTTCCACGCAATGGGGGAGTTTGGTGGCTGTAATCCCCTTCATCCGGATGGCCTGTCAGAGCTTACAGGCATTCCTTAAAAATAGAAGCAACCTAATCCCAGTTCAGCTAATTTAACAGAAGTTTCTGCAAAATTGCATGGTTCTTTCAAAGCTAACGGGCAATAATTCATGGCTGTGACATGAAATGGTTTGCTTCCTCTCTTGCCACCGATTTCACAGATGCATTCCTTGCTCTGTGTTGTTCTGCAATTATTTGCATCTCTCCTCTTTCACTCAATGCTATTTTACTTGCAGCTGAGGATGCTGATTCACATGCAGATCCCACTGGAATTATTACCGGTACCCTTTGGCACAGCTTGGTGGCCGTACGGCACCAACAGCTGAATGAATGGTATGCAGCACCGTTCTCAATCCAGTATAGTTTCATACGCCAACATAAACCAGAGCCAACTTCAAGTCACGTTACTAGTTGCAATAGCAGCTTTCATAAGAAAAACGGAGCAGACAAACAGAAATTGTTTCACACATCTGTCTGATCTGCTATGTGCAAGTCAACATCCTACGTAACACAGCCTGAATTGGTCATCAGAAGGAAAATCCAGGCTTTCATTGTAGCTGCCGCCCAAGTGTTGTCCCCAAAGTGAGAAGATGCTTTGGGCTACAGCTACGCATTTTGCCAGCCCAGTGTCAAAGGACACCTTCATAACTGGTGCTGGCCCATGTACCTTCCTATTGCCCCTTCACTGCCCATCTTCTGACTGTATCAATGACAAGTTATTGACAAGAAGCGATGACAGCAGCAGTCTGTCCGACCTGGAGTTTAAGAGTACTGAAGATGTGACAAGTGGCTTATTTTTGGATGGACGTACAGCATTTATTGAAAGATGCAAACATTTTCCTTAGGTTAGCTGATACAGCAGGAAAAAAGCAGAGAAACCTCAGGCATTCAAAGCGCAGTTGCTGAAGCCACGCTCGATTTACAGTCCTTCACCAGCAGCGCACGCATGCAGCCAGACACTGAAAATACCCGGCTCTTCGGGTTTGATTTCCCATTACTTTTAACGCACACACCATCCTCTTTAAAGAGACAGTAGTGGGGAATATTAACTGCACTTCTGCTTGGACAGCGCCAAGAGAAAAATGTCACGTTATACATAGCCCACCGTCCTGAAAAGCTCACGCAACAGGCGCTGGAAACAGCAGCATCTTCTCCGCTCTGGAGGTGCCTGGTCCCCCTCACCGCGCGCCAGCACGCCGCCCGCTTCCGCTGCACCACCCGTGCTCACCGGCACGCTGCGCTCCACCTCGGCTCCTGCATGAGCCAGGAGCCCCGCTCTAGCAACAAGCGCTCGTACGGCCAGCCACTGCCATTTTCCTTTGGAAAAGTACAGGAGCAGTAAGGTTTTTTTAATAACTTGCAGAATTTTAACACACTGAAAATTATACTCATTTGGATACTAAAAAAACACCTCAGTTTAACCCAGCGTTCTTTTGAAATGCTGTTTGACAAGCAGAGAGGGAAAACAATGAAAGACTTCAAGTTTTCATGTATTTTATTTACAGGCCGCACAATACATTTTATATACAAATGGCTTAAAATAACAAAGAGTAAGCAAGCTGAAGCATAACAGTTTGATTATTTTAAATTAGGTTGTCTTGAAATAACTTCTGCAATAAAGTATTCTTCACCCTGATAAGCAAAAGTTAGTTCGATTTTAAGTCAACCCAAGGTCATTTCATGTTTAAATACAGAATTCAAATCAGTTTTCTGGTGATTCCTTAATTTCATGACACACTTCCGTGTACATCGAACATCCCAAAACTATCAAGAAGGGAAACAGCCAAAATTTCCCCATGTAAAAAACAATGTAACAGAATAGACTGGAGAAATGTTGTACGTAGAACACACGTTTTATTAATGAAAAGAAGAACGCAAGAAATACACTTTGAGATTTTTCTCTCTTGGAAACAGAATTCATGGTCTGAGATCTAATTTGCCTGCAGACAAGAGGTATCCTATGTTACTTCAGTACTTCAGTTTTTACTGCGAAATTATCTATTAAACTCATCCAACTGTAAACTTCACCAAAACTGAAACTGCCTCCTGCACCAAGCAAAAGGAGAAGAGCACTCAAAACCATAATTACTTACATTACAGCACTTACCGCCTCTGCTTCTAGAAAGCACCTTATATGGTATGGAGAAAATTTAACATAGACCATGTTTTATGGAAACATAAGAAAATATAGAAGTTTGCCATTTTAATATTATTTTTCCAAGAAATTATATTAACATTTAAGGATACATGTATTTTTACACCTCTTCCCTAACACTGCTCCTTCTGTTCAAGATAACAACAACTAGCGATCCATGATAAAAGCTGTTTCCTTTTCCTTTGGCTGATTTTAAGTATTATAATAGTGTAAGCGTTTTAAGTCATGGTCTTAGCAGTCCAGTCGTGCTCGCTTTCTTCCTCTTGGTATAAAGACCACTTAATATAAATAATGAAGTACTTGCTACTTGATAGTCCATGATTTTGCTATGTTTATTTAGAAATACAAACACACAACACTTACTTTTCGATGTAGTGTCCAGGTCTCTGTAGCACACTTTGGAATTGCAGCACAGAAAATGTAAACCCAAAGGAATGGGGGGGGAAGTAACAAAAGCCACGGCTCCACAGAAAAATAATGCGGTTTCCAGAATGCCTACTACTGCATCAAAAATGCAAGAGCCACATGGTGTAAAATGCCAAACTAGTACAGACCCACTCTGCTGAGTGAAATTTGTTCAAAAGGGTAAAATTCTGAACTGACATAAGCACCTCGTCATGTGATTTAATTCAAAAGAAATTTTGATAGATAATAACACAGGTCCAGTACAAATGAATGTGGACCTACAGTCCTTAGATCCGGCCAGTTCCCTGGCTGCTAACCTGCCCAGACGCGACTCTGGGGCCAGGGGAGCGCGGCCGCGGGGAGAAATCCTCCTGCCACGCACCCCAAGGGCTGCCCCGCAGAGGGAGGGCAGAGCTCCGTACCCACACGCAGCCCATGCACAGCCTCCACCTGCCCAGGAGGAAAGGCTGCCAGCGAAAGAGCCGAGAAGATCTCCCAGGTTGCAGAGAAGGTAATCTCTTCAGAGTTATCATATATGGAAATATGTTAACTTTCCCTCCAAATTATCCCAACACTGTTGTCCCAGGCAAATATAGTGTTCAAAGTCACAGGCTAGTAATCCTTAAACTGAATTTGATGAAAAGCCATTGTGCAGTATGCATCTGCCACAGCGTGCCAGAGTTTTGTTTCTGATTCATCTGGAAGTCAACTGTCTATTGCATCTCCTTTTCTCTCCTCACAGTCAGGATTACTTGTGCTGGTTTTGTTTTTTTTTCATGGCCGAAGACTGAAATCTGTTTCGGCGGAACGATGCAACATCAGAGTACTGCCAGCCCGTAAGGAAACTGCCCTGTCATTTATGCATACAGAGGGGACTGACTTCTCTGCGTTAAATGAAGTGAACTAAATGACTTGAAAATTTACCTCCAAAAAGGAAGCAGTAGGAGACACGACATCTTCCTTGCATTTTTGTATTGGAAGTCAAATCATTTAGTCCTCTGCGATCTACCTTCCATTTGAACTTACCTGCTTTTTTAGCCAACTATCACCTGCAGTTACATTTGAAGTACAGGAGACTAACACCAGACTGCACAATTTTAGTGAAAGCAACTGCCTAAGAGCTTTGAAAGTCTTTTGCTTGATTCTGGAAAAAAGCAATCTGTGTGTATCACTGTGGGATCGGTTTTTCAAGACTAGTAAACAAAAAGCCTTAGCTGACACTGTCCCTATCTAAATGACACTAATGATATTTGCCTTTAAAATTTTACTAGCAGAAAAATGCTACGGGGGTGTCCTTACTCAAGGAAAACTACCCAATGCACTGTCATTCACACATGAAGCTTTTGTTTTTCTTAAGCACGAGCTATTCAGGTCATCAGTATTTGTTTCTGACCAGGCCGCTTTTATTTTCAGATTGCAGGATTTTCTACTGTGTCTAGTGAAGGCAACTGCCAGACTTACAGGGACATCATAAGCAGCATGACTCTCTCTCCATTTCTCATTTGCCAGATCCTCAAACGGTACGTAGTTAGCAAAGTGAGTTTCTCCATGCTCTACAATGTGGTAGTTAGCCATATACGAACCAGGATTTTCAACTAAAACAAAACAAACCACCAACAACTTTGGCTTCTATTCTGAAAATCCAAAAAGTCACTGACAAGACTACGTTTGTAATAGTGTAAGTAGAAATTTTACTTTTTAAAAAGTAATAATTAAACACTCAGTTACATAAGGTACCGATTTGTCAACTGGATAATCAGTTGGAAAATTGTTTCCAATATGGGCTTTAAAACATTCTTTTACGTACATGCAAAATATAACCATACCTCCTCTCTGCAGGAGAGAGACCACTTGTTGTCAAAGGAAAAAAAAACATGCTGGAAGTTGTAATTAATATGAGGAGTGGCTCTTGGTAAGAGTTTTAACTACAGTCATTTTATCAGTTGTTCAGAGAGACTCAATTCCAATATTAAAATGTTCTGTGGAATAGCAGACATAAAATCGATTAATTGGCACAATCACGAGTTTACAGAGAATTAGAACTAGTGTCAAACGTTTTGCTGTTGCTTTAAATACTGGTCATTTTTCCCTCGGTTACTTCCTATAATGCAGTATTTGTGGTAAAAAGACGACCGTGTGTCAGCTTTTCACACAAAGTCAAGTCATTACTGCTGTTGACATTTAAGAGAAAAAACTATTTCATCACTTGGTAAGGACATATAAAGTATAGTTTATTTGGCAGAGGAACTAAAACACTTACTACAACTCCAAGAGGGAGCTGAGGAAAAACTATGCTCTTCATTCTTCTCCTCACTTTCAACGTTTCTCATGAAGTTCAATCTGGAAATTACGATTTCATCAAGATAAGATTAGGTCTCTAAATAACTGGCCCACCTGAAGTAAACAGCACAAGGTTATGACCTATTTGAGTTGCCTATTATTATCTGAATTTTCACGTTAACTACCTAGTTTAGGTATTATTTTCATATCGATCTATAAAGTACTTCCAAATTTTTGCAGACCTTAAGCTTACATGTTAAGGCACTTACCATTCAAGTAAAACAGTTTTTATATAAACAAGCCTGGGAGATGGAGAGAACATTTTACCAGAACATCCATTCTTTTTTTTTTTTCTTGAAAGAAAAAAAAAAAACAACATTGACCAAATGTTTATAAAATTTTGCATCAAGAGAAAGGTTGTGTTTTATTATCTGAAATGAGCACAAAGTACACCTTCCACAATAACACTGAAAGCAGTGCAAAGACTGACAGTGACCTTTGACTAAAGGTAGTTCTGTAAAAAGAAAAATACCAAATAAATCAGTGCCCTGCTTTGATTGTTGTAAAATTTTTTTTTACATAAAAGTTGGTCCAAACTTACAAAAAAAGCACAAATGTGCATAGTTCAGAAGATCTGAAAGAGTGCCATAAAAAGCTGATGTCCCTAAATTTAGCATCCACTTAAAACTGCCAAAATACAAAATAAAATTCAGAACTAGAGTTTGTGAACATGTACAATCAATTTATCTAGTTTTCAGACAGCATGAGTTTTAAGCATTTTTAATTTTTCCTACTGTATGCAAGACCCTTTTCCACATAAAAATAAAGCTGTTGAATTAACATTATTCAAGTCTGTTGAATTGCTGCTTTAAACTGCAGCTAGGGGGAAAAAAAAAGTTTTTCCAGATAAAAATGATGTGCCTGAGGAAAAACAGATACTCAATATGGTAATCCTCTGCCTCGCCCTCTCACTGCAGATGTGCTAATGTGTCCCCTGTATCCTTGGGAATAGCCGGGTCCTTGGGCAGGAGAAGTCCAAGTCTGTCCATGCATGTGGCTGATGCCACTGGGATTTTCCTGTAAGTTACTTCCGTAGCTATAGTTGTGCATCTTTGTGGGCAAAGAGTGCGTACTCTCTGGCCCTGCGGAAGCGTCACCGCTGCTCCCCAGAACCGGGATCGGACCATGGCTGTATTCAAACCTATGGTCTTTATCTCCACTAAATAGCATGGGGCCAGTGTTGAGGTAAATGTCTCCATAGCCAGTTACTGAGCTGGGAAAAGATTCTGAAAAGGCCGACGGAGGAGGGGCACCACCAGAGTGAGATGAAGCAGTACTGTAGTTATCCAAAGACTGAATATCCGAGTTTCCAAGGAAGCTCCTCCTTTCTAATGCTCCTGATGATCCGCTTCCTATTCCATCGCTACTGCCATAGTGGGCAGATGAGAAAGAAGATGATCCAAAGTTATCCTTGTAGTCTGGGCCTGTTACATAGGAGTCTCTAGCCTGATAATCCACGCTCGTTTGTACTGGCTCCTCTGTTGTCGCCTGAGCTTGATGCTGAGCAAGCAGCTGCAGAAGAGCTGCTTTCACTCCTGCGTGAGGATCTGTTCCTGTAGAGTTAGTTATAGGCAAATGCTGGTTCTCTGTCCGATAATCAAGGTCTTCATCAGTGAGAGGCGGAGGCTCCGGTGGCTCTGGAGGACGCTGGTCTGGAGGCAAGATCCGAGGGCGTTCTTGTTCAGGTGTTCGGTTTAGAAGCCTCATCTCGGACTGCCTAACCAAATCCTCTTGACCTAAGCAGATGAAAAAGAAAAGCTTTGGAATAAAAATATATGATAACAATACTGGAAAAGAAAGGACTCTTTCTTGGAACAATATGGAGGTTTGTTACTTCAATTCTCATTAACTTATTAGTTAAATTTATTGGTAGTTGGACAGATTATTTTGGAGAAGGCAACAGCTCATTTGCCTCAGGAGCGTGATGTAGGTTTCTCCTCAAAGTAAGATTATCACGCAAGCAGTTAAACGGTACAAGTTCTTTAAAAAAACCCAAAAAACCAAAAACCCCAAACAAAACAAAACAAAACTCAAGCAACACACAAACACTAGAAAATTCGAAGAGGGATCAGAAAAGATTTGCAAATAGGGATAAAAGTCTTGAGGGACAAAAGGCCACCCTACCAAGGAACAACAAAACTTAAGGTTAAAAAAACCATGAACAAAAAAACCACCACCCAAAAAACCCTCAAAAAACACCCCAAACCACTTCAGAATATTTCTTTCAACAGCTGCAAACACCACCGAGCAATAGGTAAACCACCGTATAATAAAACTGAAATAGCAATCCAAAAAGATCAACAACAGAGCTCTAAACTTTGAGAAGACTAAGGAAGCCACTACTATATCCCAATGGAAACCTTCAACCATGTATGTTAGTGACAGTTATGGGTAACCACTTACAGAATTTGACGCTAAGAAATTGCTCTCGTCAGCATTAAAAACAAAAATAAAATACCCTCTCCCCAAAATAGGCTTTACCTAAACTCACAGTCAAAACTGGCAGATTCCATCTATGAATTTGCCAGAGAAGACTGTCTTCTCCACCACAAACACCACTAAGAAAACCCCAAACCATTATCAAAAATAATGATCAGTGTAACTGTTCATCAGAAATACTACCGGCACTTGTGCACCTCTTACAGTGGGGTGCATCTTTTGCTCTGTCTGCATGGCACCTGTTACAGTAAGACACAAATTCTATGATCCACATGCAAAATGTGACAAAATCAATTTAATCATCTCTCCTATACTCACACAGATTCATATGGTTAACATGCTAACTCTTTATCCCCAAACTATTACGTCTTCACTGCTCAAGGTATCTGCTGGTTAGCAATAAAGACCTTCAGTACCTGCAGACGTATATAATGACTTGATCAGATGTGGGTAGCCGGGTGCTGGAGATTCCACGTCGTCCCGGCTGACAGACACAGGAGTGGTGGGCTCTGGAGGCTGCCTGAGTTGTAATGACATTTCATTTCCTGATCCGTTTTCCTTCTCCTCCAACACAAAATCTTTTTGTTTTGTTTGCTGAGCCTTTATTAACTGAGACAACAGAACAGCAAATGCACTCTGTACAGCTGCCTGGGCAGCATCAGTCTCAACTTTAGGCTGACTCAGCTGAGCAGGTGGTACAGGAGGCTGCGTGACGGTCAGCTGTTTTAGAGGCTCCTGTTCCGGTGGTGGTGGCGGAGGTGGCGGCGGCTGCTGCTGCTGTTCTGACTGTTTTTCACCTGCTGACAAAATTCCAGCAGGAAGATTTATTTTATTTAGTTGCTGTTGAGTCTCTGGGTTTACCTTAATATTCAACACTTGGGCAAACTGTGCCAAACTAACACTTGTTTTAGACTGTAGCAGGTTTAGCAGGATTGCCACTTCATTCTGGTTTAACTGCTGTCCAGTGCTTGTTTTTGCTAAAGACAAAAAAGGTGTTTTTAAGTATTATTTAAAACTGGCATATTTCAGAAACTCAAAAGTAAAACTAATCTAGCATGGCTGACACAACTGGCAAAGCATGGGTTTGGACAACATAGAAATGGAATGCTTTCACATATTAACTGCCTTTGGGGGAGTATCTATAGGAAATGGAATAGTAAGATCCAATATAAAGAAAGTGACTTCCAAGGGGTGCGCACATGCACTTGGACAGATGAAAAACATCAAGCTGGAGCTCAATTTTCCACAATACAACTAAGCTGGGGCTTAAAGTCACCTGCTTTAGGCAGCTGTAAGATTTCCAATCCCTGCAAAACTTCCTATCTTTGACATATCACATCCCTCTGTTAAAAAGTGGCCATCTGCAAAACGCATTTCCAGTCCTGTTCTGGCCTATTCTAATTCAGCATCTGGATTCTAACACCTGCTCAAGTGACCAGGCTCTAGGTGACCCAGAAGCTAGTGGTATAAATGCAAAAGCAAGTGCTGAGTTTGAAGGACAAGAAGTCAATCACTGAGTAGCAGGAAAATGCAGGTTTGTGATGACACACAATTTCTTCAATGAAATGGAGTTTGCCACAAATAAGAGGAAATCATGATGATGCAGGGGAATATGAATAAGGAAGTCAGAATATCAAAGTAGTTTCTTAGTTTTAAACACCCATTGTGGCAGTTTATTTTTAAAGGAGAAGTGAAGCACCATGGATTTCAACATGCCCTATGAGTAGATGACTTAGAGAAGAAAATATTTAAAAATTAAAAAATGAGCGTGTGTGACTGTGCTGGCAGAGCCCTGAATTTTTTTAACACAGATCAACACGAACACATTCTGTCCTCTTCTATCCCTGCCATTCTGCTAATTCGCCAATATATTAATTCATAGCAGATTCAAAGCCATGCCTGAAAAAATGGTCACACACACAAAAATATTAAGTGTTTGCCTTGCAAGACTAAGAGCAGCACAGCTGGAAGGTGCTGCAAAACCCACAACCCACTACCCTACTTGTGGATGTGCACCAGGATACAAGCACTTGGAACCTACTCAGGCAGGATCCAGGGACTTCAACGATTTCATGTATTTATATAAATATAAAAATAAAACCACCTTTTATTTGGCAATACAGAAAAAAACATCATTTCTAATGTCTTGTACTGCTGGCTCTCACTCAGATGTCATGCTTAACAATTGATTTTGTAACACCTGAGGATGTTATGCTCAAACTTCTCTCAGACTCTCAGTGAAAATTCAGCAGAAAACTGCCAAACAGGGAAACTAGTCTACCTATTCCATACTCTTTGGTTAGTTTCAAGTACCTTCCAAGAGCAAACTGTATTCTGGGAAATCTGGCAGTTTCTACCAGAACAGAATTGTTGACCTCTACAAAGCTCCTGTTAAATTGTAAGATGCAATAACCAGGGGTCCCATTCATGAATCAGAACATTAGCAATTGATCCAAGGTGTTTTTAACCTCTTCTTTTGGGGTGCTCAGAAACAAATGCAACGGTTTTCTTTAAAGCATGCATTTGTACATGAAGTTCTTTAGTGTGCCTTATTGATGATATTATCTAAAGTGCATTATGGCTTCCAGAAGTGTTTTGTTTATTACAGAAAACACATCTATGCTGAACAGTCTAACCTCCGTTAAAAATTAAATTGTCTTCTTTTCTACCTAGATATATTTTTCTATGTACATATGGGCAAACAGCAATATAGTTCTGAATGATTCCTTCTCTATTTGTTTACTTTATTTTGCATTTTGGTTAGTATTAATGACTAATAAATATAGTAGTCTCTTATTGGGCTACCTGTTATAAAAACACAAAGAAAATAACTACTATCCTTTGGACTCTCTAAACTTCTACACATTTTTAATTTGTGGGGAAAAAATTTTAAGGGCTACAGAAAGTCATGCTTGAAAATGCTACCAAAACTTTAGCCTAAACACACGGAGTGGCAGAAACTCACAGCTGGCTTACAGTGAGAAACAGGATGAACAGGAGCAAGAGGCAATAAATTGCAATAAAGCATGATCAAGAGAACTATTTTCTATGTATCTTTGCACAGAGTAGAGAGTTGATTGTTAAATGAAGAGTTGATTAAAGATGGTTAGTATTAAAGAATTCTCAGGCCCTGTGAATGCCTTTATTGTTTTTCTTCAGCTGAACTCCTGTATCAGTGCCATAGGATTTATGGCCACTTTGCACAATCAAAAATGGTCTAAATTAAACTTATCAAGTATCCATTTGGTATTGTTACTCTGTGTATTTCTACATATTATGAGGGAACTATCACTGAACTGCTGAGTATCTCAAATGGTGTCCACATAGGAAACCATTACTTTACTCTTTTTATTATATTCATAATATAATAATGACCAAAATTGGTCTCCCAAGCAAGATACTTTGGCTAAGTTTCAGAATTAATGGCTGTGCAATCTACAGAAGTAGCTACTTCTTGTTACACCAGGTTTGGGGGGGGGAAGTTTTTTGGTGTTTTTTTTTTTTTACAACTTGGTTCAGCCCCAACAACTTGGAAAGCTGAAGACTAACACACCATGCAGAGGGAATCTGTTTTATTTGAAATGATGATTGTTCTAAAATCTGCCTTCTGATCAGTTTATCAATACCAATAAAGCTCCTCCAATCTATGGAGACTGTGAGGAACTTAAAGCAGCAGCTGGCTTGTGGGATTACAGAAGAATTATAGATGGGCAAGAGATAAAATGCCCTCAAAATACACAGCAAGGTAGTTGCTCTGACCAGATTGAAAAATCAAGTAAAACTTAAAAGGAACACATAGTTTCCAAAAGCAAAGGTAAATCTTTTGTGACAAAGATTTAACTTACAATACTGTTCCTCTCTCAAGAATCCAGGAGACGTCACTACTCTGAAAATAACATCTAAAATTTCTAGAGGTGCAATCCAAGTAGAAGGTAATTATAAGAACTGAAAATATTACTGACCAAGTGCTACACTAGAGTTGCCCTGAGTTTTGAGTTGGGAAGAAGTTTGCATGCCTTGTGGGGTGTTGGTTCTGCTCTCATCCATGCCTAGAGACAGATCCTTCCTAGGGACTTTAGTTGCTGTTGAGTCATCACTCATGCCCATCTGCTTCTGTCTTCTGCGTTTCTTACTCCACAGCTCATGGCAATCCTGCCACAAAGGAAGGCTGCAAAGAATGATTAGAGATGATCAGTTTTATCCCAGAATTTTTTTTTTTTTTTTTTAAATTTTTTTTTAACCATGTTGGTAAAATAAATGCTCAAATTATACATAACGTAACTTTTGAAAGATGAACCTACTGGAACTCGGAAATACATCAGAAAACACCCAAAGCCAGCAAAATCTCAGATCTGCATTTTCTGGCTGAGATCTCTTCATTGATTGCCTATTTCAGAAGCACAGGTCCCTCTGGCAGAAAAGGGGAACATGTATCTTAAAATGAGAATCAATGTTACTTGGTTGCATTCATACTTATGAAAAGCCTAATTATTTGTGTAATTCAAGACTTCAAAATCAGTGCTGCACACTTGCTATAAAACAGAATTTGCAGAGTGATAGATAACAGAGTTATCAATATGAAAGTGTTGTTTTCAGGGTCCAGGTGACCAGTTCCTTCTGTCCACTTGTAAAAGTACTGCTGCCTCATGAGTTCAAGTATTTGACCACGGTAACAGACATGGCTGTCTAGTATTTGTAGTTGTACAGCACAGACAACCAAGAAAGTGGGGGGGAGGGAGAGGGAAGTAAAAATGTTGCAGGAATAAATAGCACTTGACACTAGCAAAGTTAGGATACTAGGAAGAACAAAGGATATCCCAGTCCTTTAAGACAGATAAAAGCAGAGGCAAAAGTCTCCTAAGGAAGTCATCTGCCACCATTTCCGTCCTTCCATTACTGTTCCCTGCAGGCATCCCAATTCTGATTTCCTGAGGAACAGAGAGACCTATCCCACAGACAACGGAAATACTGAGACAGGAAGTAAAAATAGTGCCTTCTGTTTTCCTATTACATATTAATAACTGTTTGAGCACTTCCCCCACCTAGGAACATGGAAGAATTAGGTGACAGATGACAAGAGCCACTGGAAAGGCAGTTATGACAACTGCTTCCTTTATTCTCTCCCTCCACATACCAGGTTAAAGACCTGCCAAGTATTTAGTCAAAAACAACTGGAAGCAAGCAAGAACTCATTGTGAGAAGTATCCTACAGTCCTTGCAATCAGCACTGTCACTTTCTTTGAATGAACAGCTGTTTCTTCCCAAAGCAGAACTTCAGTCTTTCAGGAGAACAGTCAACACTTTCGTGTGTACACTCTGTCAGAAGTGAGTGTGGTTCCTCTTAATTTTTAAAAGGACACCAATGACTAGTTTGTTTTGAATTTCAATATACCAACTTCTAGAATGGATGCACTACCAAGCCCCTGGAAAAAAACAAATTTCTTCTCATTCACTTACCTTAAAATGCGTATAAGCAACATGCTGTACAAATGTTTCTGAGATTTTAGTGAATAGCCTAAGATTGCTGATTACTGATATTCAGACAGTGATTATATATATATATAGTCATATTTAGGCAATGAAACCTCTTAGCCTCATGTATCAGGAGCATTAGTAACAACCGTGTGTATGTAACAGGTAAGTCTCAAAAGATTTTAAATAAAATTCTTATATAAAACTCAAACATTTTTCCCAGTTGGTAACTAATTAAAATGAAGTCAGTACAGGCTGCCTTGAAGGTACAATTTACTCAATATTAAATGCCGTATGTTCTGACAGCTACCTTGAGGGAAGAATGAAACCTGCAGATTCTGTAATACCTTTTCATTTTTTTCCTCAGGGCCTGTTCCAATATGATTTGTACTGATTAAAATGACAATTAAGTTACTGCAAAAACCCTACTGGACATTGCAATACATTTCGTCTCAGAGAAACCGACAGGAAAAACCCTGCACGAGGTATTTCACTTCTCCTGCCTGTAAAACCAAGAATCTCATCTGGCACAGGAAACTATTTATGGTATTTCACTTTAAGTCTCAGGTACCTTTGCAGAATTCTATACCCAGTGTATAGAATTCTGTATCTACCATCCAAGAAGGCAATTCAAATTCATGGAGGACCTCAAAATCCTTGGAAAAAGTAGACACTGATAAACAAAGATAAAAGGGGAATGATGATTTTTCAACATTAGATACATTAATATAAGACTATTTTTCTTAAAGGTACTAACTCAGTAACTAGTTCTAGGAATAACAAATGAAACAGTTCTCAGATCCTCACAACCACTGCTACCATGGTGTAAGAGTCACTCAACTGCACAACCATTTTAGTGCAGAATCACCATTGAACAACTGTATGTATCAACATTTTTGTTCTGCCACCATCTACTTTAAGTGAAACACAATGAGCTTAATGAAATCAGTGAATGTTCACATTTCATACAGATAAGAACCATTACCAAAGGAAATTACTTACTCTGGAGGAGGCATTTTAGATGGTTCCACATCTCGCAGAAACTCACACTGAAGAGCTTGTTCGGCTGTGCAGCGCTTGCTGGGATCCAGAGCAAGCATATAATCAAATAAATCTAATGCAGCTGGTGGGATGCTACAAAAGAGCAAAATGGGGAAAACCATCACGTTTTTATTTTGAATCACACACTTCAAAAATTTTGCAAAATTTTAATAAACACATGCCTTCCAAAATAACTGATCATTAAGTCCTCAGATAACTTACATCCTAACAAAACCCACTCACCACTTGAGCTTGGTAGTAAGAGGCAGAGATAAGCTTCACCTTTTATTACCTGTGCAAGCATATAACCCAAGCCTTCTTTGCTTTGTGTGGTTTAATGGCTTGAAACATTGTCCTTACAAAAAAAAAAACCCAACAGCTTTTTAATCCATGACTATATTGTTACTTTACACTTTGGAATTTTAGCACCTGGGGAGTTGCAGTTTTGATTGGTCCACGGACAATAATTCTATTGCTTTAAAGATATAAGTCTCATTAGTACAACCAGGATGATACATTTCTCCTGAAACCCACAGTAACTGAAGGAGGGGAACAAACCCTTTAAAATAAGCTTACAGCTGTTTCCCATAACTTTCACATGTGATATTTGCACAACACTAGTCCAATGGTAGTACTTTAGAATACACGGTTCAGACAACTTCTCTGTTTTGAATGAATTTATGACCCAAAAGACTGTAATGTTAACCAGACTACATATTTAGCTGTAGCCAGTTGTCCTAATAAAAAAACAATTAAGTACTCTAAGCTGTTTTTTGGACAGGGACAACAAGCAGGTGTACCAATCATGGAAAACAAACATTTCCTTAGGTGAAAACTGACAGGTGGCTGAAATTTTAGGGCCTTCTTCCTTCTTCTTGAAGCTCCTATTAAATAAGGGTTAATAAAAGCTCTGTGGGTATCATGGGAAGGATAAGAACCAAAAGCCATTTTTCTTTACACTTAATCTATGTTCATTCTCTAGAAAACAGTGAAGTTCATAAAGTCTCCAGGAAAACTTAATGTTATCACAGGTGACTAAACTAATTCTTCATCCTTACAAAGCAAACTCTTCTCTCAGTTTTCGACGATACTGCTTCTTTGGTTTCATTGTGTTGAAATAAGCTAATTTTATGACATCAGGCCACACTGCTGGACAAGGACTCCCACAAATTCGGCTGTACCAAAAAGAAGGGAAAAAAAGGGTATGAGATCCAAAACCACAAGTGAACACAGCTGTCATTTTATTCTTGCACATACAGTGAATACAAAAATAATTTTAAATTTTAATGTTCAGGTTCTTTTAGCTAAAATGCCCAACATCATTAAATAACAGTGAATTGTCTACGAAAGGTAACCACCCTGCACAGACTAAACTTACTTTAAGTCGTCCACTGTTTCTGCCTCACCTCACCCCAGGCATCCTCCACACAAACGTTTTGAAAAACTTAACCAGCTATGTCCGGATAGAACTCCAGGTATTTGAATTGGAGAACTGGATAGCCCAGGTTTAGACTGCTAATTAACTTTTATGTCCTTAACTCCCAATGCCACTGAAGAAAGATACACCAAATGGCTGAAAAAGCACTTTTCATTGAGAATTTAGTTGACACTGAAGACGTAAGGGGGGGGCGGAAATCTCAGTAAGGCCTAAGGGCAGAAGTAAGATCCAACCACTAGAAAACCTGTATATTTTTTACTTCAGTTATGAGTTTTATGTCTCAAGCCTCATCTATCTCCACAAATGGAGCTGCCGATAGTCTTATTCCTCGCCCTCCATCCCCACTCATTTTGTCCAAGCGAGGATGGCTAAGCACAGGTTGACCAACACCACACTTCTGAGCAGAAAAACTAAAGAGGCATTTTACCATAAATGCAAGGTTTCAAACTCTAATGCAGGCAAGTCACAAAAGGACATTTTGCAAATACATTTCCTTAGTTCACCCCTCCCATTTATAAGATTTAAACGGTTACTGTAAGACACCTAATAATCTATTAGTTATGCCCAAATGCTATGCAAACCAATCTGACTTTACGCTGGTTGGGGTATGTAACTTTCAGGAGGGAAAAGAAAAATAATAAACCTATTTTTTGCTATGAGAATTTACTTCAGCTCTATCTTTGAACATTAAAGTTCAAAAGGATAAATGTAGAATTGTTGACTGCAACATGACGGTGGTAGAGATGTTGATAAAATTGATTTATTATATATGAACAGCCAAAAATGCTTAGCATCAGCGAAGAGGAAAAATGAGCTACAAACAGGAGCTTCCAGCAGGAGACGAAAATCGCAAAATTTTAGTTTGCTGTACCAAAGGTACAACACAAAGAGGAAAAACTTCAAATGACTGCACTGTGACGTGCTTCAATGCCATCTAGTGCTCGAAAGCAAAAATTTCTAAACTCATAAGTTTAGTTCTCCTTACGCTGAGAATGATCACTGTTATGCTTCGCACCTCCTAAAAACTTCATTTTTCCAGGCCAGCTAATAACACATTACGCAGAAACATGCTACTGTTTAATCTGTTTTGAAAAACATCTCAATATATAACTTCGTAATATTTTTTATTCATTTAATTTTTAAAATAATGTTGACTGTTTATTGTTCAGGTTCTGCAAGTTCTGTAGGAGTCACCCTCTTTTCCCCTTGTTCTAGGAAGAGGACCTCTCCTCACGAGGTCAATTATGATATCAGAATCAAGAGCAATTTTGCTTGCTGAATAAAGGAGAAAAAAAAGATGCTCTGGTTCCACTAAGTTATATACATATCATTCTATGATTTACTCAGATAAGGAAAGAAACAGAATTTTTGCCCCCATAAAGTGTCTGGCAGTTTGTAAGGGAACAGAAATATTCCCACAAAAATAATAAAGCCCAGGTGTGTATGTGGAAGGTTTGAAACAAGAACTCAAGGCCAGTAGCATGCCAAATACCTACTCCTCCCAAATCCCACTTATTCTTATTATTGTCCATGTTTTCGTTTTGATTTGCTGCAAGGAAGTTGTAACACAATCTTAAAAAATAACGGGCATTTTGACTACTCTCTCTTTACAACTTCAGTAACAGGCAACTCCAGCTGCTCTACAAAAAACCCTCTTACTATTCAACTGTACATTGCTAGGACCACAGAAGAGTCACAAAAAACCCTTCTCCATGACGAAGCAAAAGTCACTTGCTGTACATGCCCCTCAAAACCTCTAACATCTCACTCAGGGTGATAACTGAGTACTTGTAAATGTTCGCAGTGCGTTATCTCTGATTTTAACACTAACAAAAGAAACCTGACAGTTTATGAGGCACCCACTATGTGGTAGTGCTTGCAAGTTACCTTATGAGTTCCAGTTGAGCAAGTTCTTGATTTGCTTGAAATATTGGCTTTTTTGTAAAAAGTTCACCCAGGATGCAGCTGTAAAACAGTTTTGCACAATTCCATCATTATGGCTTTCAATATATAGATTGATAGAAACATTTAAGATTTATTTTTGGCTTGTTTTTATGCTTGCTACAGTTCTGTACCAAACTCTTACCCACAGCTCCAGACATCGATAGCTGGCGTGTATCTTTCTTCTCCAAGCAGAAGTTCAGGAGGCCGATACCATAATGTAATAACTTTGTTGGTATATGGTCGGCTGTTGGGGGGAGGAAAAAGAGAGGACTATCATTTTACTACGATCTCATTTCCGAAAAAGTGATACTTTGAGGACTTTACTTCTGTGGTGCTGTTTAAGAACAGTACAATCTTCCACTCCCTTTTCCTAATTTTAGTCTTGCAGAGCTGCAACTGCACAAAAGCAAACACAACCGTCTGACCAGGGCTATCAAAGGACAGATTGAAGATATAAATAATAATCACATAGCCATTTCGATGTTAGGTGAATCCTGTATCTCAATTATTAATCAGATAGCAATACTGCATATTTATTACATTGCTAGTCATTTCAGGAGAAGGACCTGCTTGGATAAAACCAGTAATTTCGGGGCAACTATCCATTATTAGAATACTGAATATAGGACCTCTACAAGTATTTTGAAAAGAAGAAAAAAAGTCACTTTCCCCTCTGTAAGTAGGAGCAAAAGAGACAAAGCCTTTTTCTTGAACTACACCCTCCAAAAATTTTGATTCCAAAGCCTGGAACACTTCCAATATCTTCCTATATTTCACATGATTAATTCTCTACAGCTCTAACCAGAAGTTTTGGTCACTGGGAATAATCCCTTCCACCCTCATACTAAGGCAAGGATTTCCACTATCTTAGACACACATTTTTTTGTGGACAGGCCAATATACAGCATCAACAGTTCAGAATGGAAGGCAGAAAACAGATGTTAGGTTTCGGTTTTGTTTCAACCAGGGTGTCTTAAAAGTGATCCCAAAATTCTTTCAGTTTCAATAATTCACTCTTACCAACACTACGTAACTCCAAAGAGAAAGCAGAGTAACATTACGTGCGGAGTTTGAACCACCATAGCATAAAGTCTCACAAGCTCTTATAACATACCCAGTGGTACAGGTATCATTTCTGCAAAATCACCCAAGTCTTTTTTCCATTAAGAAACTCCCCAATTAATTTTTAAAATGTAGTATGTTTTTGGAAACAATACCATCATTTATCATATTTATCTCTGAAGCAAGCATTCCTCTATAAAATGTTTACATGATATGGACTTTCTCTACAGATACATCACTCATATATATTAGTATATGGTGCTTTTTATTTGAACAGATGTTTTCTTACACAATCTGTCATATCTCCTACTCCAAACATACTAAATCCACCAGAATAACATTTAAAGGAGCACAACTACAACAACCGATGGGAATTTACTTAAAATTACATTATTTCCTCCCCATTAGGCTCCCACTAAATTCTGTGCCCTTTTGAAAAGTATATAATTCTAAACAACAGTAAAACAAATGTAAAATACATGAATTTAAAGCAGCAGCTATTATACACTTGTTGGTATACGTTAATTACATCTGTTACCACAGGTCAGAAGCTACTCAGAAGGAAAATGAACGACAAAAGAGTTGTCAAAAATCTACTAATGAGATTCTAATTATCCTCCCAAGTTCAACTGGCAATTTTATTAGCTAGCATAATTACATTTTAATTGTGGTTTCATTTATGTTTAATGGTGTAATAATGTTACTGTTCGATGTCTCATAAAATCTGTTATTTGCACTATAAAGACACTGAACTTTCAGTCATTCAATTCTTAATGAACAGTTAGTTTTACAAGCAAAATTTAAATTAATTTAAAAACAGACATTAAAAAAACCCATGGCAAACCAGAGATAAAAAAAAATTAGGTCAGTTTGGTGCACATTAAAATAAGAAGGTAGGATAGTATCAATCCCTTTTAAGTACAACCAAAACAAAAATTAATTACCCAGCAGCTGCTTAAGATTATCTTACTCTGCTACTATGCTCAACAGTTTTCAGAACTGTACTTAAGCATATGTTTCTGAAATTACAGCTCAGAAGACAGTGCAACTAATGCTATCAGGTTCAACAACAAGCTCAGAGCTCTGTGAGAAAACAATAAACTCATAAAGCTAACATTATGGATATTATTTCCCAAATTAGGCATGCAGAAATCAAAGCAAGCTCAGGTAGCTAATATTCTCTGTATCCAACCATCCGATGTACATATTAGTGTAATGAACATTCAGCCTGAATTTTGAAAATCCAGTTCTACATTACAAACACATGACATTACAATATAAATATTGAAGTTCTTAATCATAAAAACTGTGCACCTGTTTCCTGGAGTACAAGCATAATGAAGCCAAGAACAACAGAAGCACAAGTCACAAGAAGTTTCAGAATAACTTTTATTTAAACTTATATCTCCGTTTCCAGCAGATTCAACAGCACTGACTGCCTAAAGAATACAATGAACCTCTTCAAACGTAAGGTTAAATCTCACACAAAAGTAACGCTTTTTGAAAAGAAACTGTATACTAATTTGTGTCAGCAAAAAAATTTCGCTTTCCCTAAATAAAATTCTCCTAGGTATACCAACAGAAAGAATATACTTTAGGCTTACAGGACCAGAAACTAATAGTAAAAATCCACGTATTGATGCAACCTAATTAGGACTGAAACTCTTCATTTCCAATCAATATATGGCCACTTTCTACAGCTATTTATCCAGAACACTTGGAAAAGCAATACAAAGAGAGTTTTGTGGTTTTATGCAGTGTAAGACAACATGCACTTCTTTCCATTTCCTAAGCAATTACTTGTATCACAGTACAATAACATCTCCTCTAAACAAAACAGTCTTCTTTTCTGGACCTCATAATACTTAGAGTTATGCAGAAAGATTAAACTTCTGAATGCTTTTCCACAGTATAATTATATCTTACCTTTCTTCAGAGTTGTACAGCCGAGCAAGCCCAAAATCTGCAAGCTTTATCTGCCCTCTGGTGGAAAAAGCAAAGAATTATTTAGTGGTTAATCCTGTTAGATTTCCTCCCCCAAAATCAGGTGAAGTCTGAGATTTTGAGACAGCTGCAACTCATATTCACCAAACCACATTAATGAGGAGGCAATGCCTTACAATCTACACATCTCTTCAGTAAACAAATACACTAAATTACTGAATAGCAAAGACAAGTAAGCAAAATTAGGTATGCTCATCAAATGGCATTTACATCACCGGATGTTAATTAAAATTTAGGTGTATACTGTAAAGTATTCAAATCAGTAACTCTGCAGGAAAAAAAAGAGGGAGGAAACTGCTATTTTCTCATGCCTTACTGCTAGCATAAGCATTTGTACAACAAACAACTATCAGCAGTCACATTTCCTTCTAGGAAGCCATCAAAGTCCTGTTCTGCTCTTGTAAAGTTTAAATACAGCCTTTAAATCAGGGTGACGGACCAGATAAGGGCTTCTATTTTTGCCAGCAGCCAACTTGCTGAATGACACAACCCCTAATCCCTTCTTGAGTTTTCCCATATATGAGGGGAAGAGTAGAAGATACAGAGCTCTCGCCTGGCAGTTTCCACAGCTAAAAGGCACTGCTCAATGACCAGAAGCCCCCACCATCTGTAAAGTCTGGATGATTTAAACAGAAATCTATCTGCAAGCTTCTCCAATACATGAAATGAAAGTTGGAATCGTACATGGGGTTTTCGTTTTTCTGTACTTATGAGCTTTTAAAACTCCTGTCACTTTCAAATACACGCAAATGTCACTCTCAAATAAATTTTATTTTACCAAATTACGGCAAGACTTGCTGATGTGTGTAAGAATGACCATTTTGTGATAATAAAATACACAGGTTATAGTTTCAATTCCATTTTTCCCCTCAGATGTGTGCTTGGAATTGCTGTAACACTTGGAGAACCCCCATAAACAAAAAAGTGTTCCCCTCAAATTTACACGCTTATTCCTCAGAGAGAGTATTTGCGGAAGATCAATGAATTTTTCAGCAAAGACATTTAAGTTGCGTATCTAAAAGATACATAATCCATGTGTTTGGCTTCAGGCTGTAACTGGTAATGGAATTCTAGAAACACTGGCTTAAAATTATTCAGATCAACTATTGACTTTTTCTCCTTCCAGTGGAAATGCCTAAGGATGCTCAAAAAATATCCTAGGGGAAAAAACTCTGTATCCTGGATTGGAGAGAACACAGTACAACAGCAAGCTCCACCTCTACCATAATATACTCTTCTCCACTGTCAGGTTACACCTCAGCTTCCGAGTTCCCAAAGGTGCACAAAGACAGCACCACCACTGGAGATTAGCAAGCAAGCAAGCAAGATTAGGTGTGTGGGCACAGTGAGTGATGTGGAGGCATGTGTACATCTGTTTAAGAGTCTGTTTCATAATCTGGCATGACTGCAGTGGAATCCAGAGCTGAAAATAGTCTATGTTAGTTCGTTATAAGAAAAAAAGCAGGAAAAAACGGAAAATGTAATTTGGAGAAAGCTGGGACAAAACAAGGGCCCGACCAAAAGAGATCCTTATTCCATTTTGCCCAGTATTTCATCTCCAACAGCAGCAGTAGATTTTTAGGGAGAACATGTGAACCTGCTTGCTTTCGGGCTCATCTTCCTTGTACTTAACCACCACCCACAATCATTGTGTTAAGGATGCTAAAACAGGTATTCCTGTCTATTCCCCTTAGCAGGGAATGTGTGATTGTGATCCTGTCCATGAATGTGTCTCACCTTTTTAAACCTCCTGACACTACCTGGAAAACCTCCTGTGACAACAAACCCCAGAAAGTGACTACCTGCTCCATAAAGATACTCTTTTTTGTTGTTCTAAACCTTGCTCTTACATTTGCTCCCTGGTTTTAGTACTGCTGGATTTGATGAACAACAGTTATGTACTGAAGTTATCCGCTATCTTCACACAGGCTTTTTATTTGCTGCTGTTGCACACTGAACAAAAGCATGTTCACTAATATGATTTGTAATTACAAGTGGTTAAAGAAGCAAGAAACAATTCTTCTCTCCATTTCATTATGGCTATAACTGCAAGCCAAAGCATGTTTGAACACGCCTGATCGAATATTCTTTTAAAGCATTATCCTGACTGATGAAAACGAGGACCTCAGAATTACGTCACGAAGAACCAGCCTAGCCACACTTAATCTTGAAATGAGATGGCAAAAAGAATACACGTCAAACACTTATGTCCTAAAATTCTGTTTTAATATATTTGAACTCAGATAATTTTCCCCCATACTCTGACCTAAAAGATTCAAGTTTTAATCCTGCTGTTTTAACACAGATAAGTTTAACAAACAATTGCAGGATCCAGTGTTAAGCAGCAACATTATCAGATTAGTATTTTACAATTGATTTTTAAAGAAACTAGG
Organism: Fulmarus glacialis; assembly: GCF_000690835.1. Lineage (NCBI taxonomy): Eukaryota > Metazoa > Chordata > Aves > Procellariiformes > Procellariidae > Fulmarus > Fulmarus glacialis. The sequence continues at coordinate 27,325 of NW_009234646.1, read as the reverse complement.
CAACCTAAAAAAAAGCTTTGCTAATGACTTAAAGCAGGTGAACTGTAAAGATCAAAAGAAAAATTTAAACATGTTGTTACCATACAATTTTTTTTACATACTTTAAGTAATATCCATACCTATTATTTAGTAGAATATTTGAACATTTGATATCTCTGTGCAAAAAGTTCTTCTTATGGCAGTACGCCAAGCCCTCCATCAGCTGTCTCATAAAAGATTTAATATGATTTTCATTAAAATGAACCAAACCAGATTCCAGCAGTCCCATCAAGTCATGGTCCATATATTCAAATACCAGGTAAAATGCACCTATGAAAACAAAGGGAAAGGGTAGGAGAAACAGAGAGAGAGAAATTGATTCAACAGCAGTCCAAAGCATTGCTGCTCCCCTACTTTTGAAAGTTGGAAGTATTTTTCACACAATATTTATAGCTGTACCTCATGTCCAATAACAGCAATGAAATACAGTGCAGTAAAATGTTTTCATAAAATTGCTTTTCCACGTAAACAATTATACTAGTCAAATGTTTGTGAAAACATATTATAACGCCACCATATGGCTCTTTAATCTAGATGGACATGTACTCTCCCTATGGCTCTCAATCTCCATCTATTTTATTTAAAGAAAAATTAACTGGGTTAATATTCCCTATGTAAAGTTTGGGGAAAAATCTAGAAACAAAGTATGTACAGCATTAGTTCATCTGTCATGATTCAGTGACTGATTTTTTTTAAGCTTTCAGTGTGGAATTGGGTCAGAAATAAGCCTGCCCTTCTCAGACTAAAAATACCTATAAGACAAGACAAAATGAGAAAGCAGAACTAACCTACTAGCAACAGCAGCTCTGCAAAGACGGAGTTCATATTCCAAGTTGCCACATACATATATTAAGCATAATAGAATCTGGTCTTATGTCACATTAGTCTGTGTAATTCCACAAAAAAAGCTATTAAAGCCAAGGCTCTTTGATATATGTAAGTATTCTTAAAGAGGAAAAGTGCCGAGTGCTTCAGAAGCAGCAATAACCAATCTCCAGCACAACCACTCCCAGTATGATCTACTTTTTAGTACTTAATTCTTTCCCTTCTTCCTAACTCTGGGGCAGAGAAGACAGCACAGTCCCTGTAGAGCACTGATGGCAATTCAGAAACTACATTCAAGTGGGTCTGTCTACCTTCCATTTTCAAAAGCCTCCCCCAAAGAGATTTCAAAGCCACCACTCTAAAGTACAAACAGCTTCTGCCCAACATGAACACATTACAGACTGTAGTTCCTAAATAAGAAGTTTCAATTCAGAAGCTAGTGAAAGTCTTGGAGCAATAATGAGAAGTCAGCTTGCCAGAACGTACACACACACACACACACGGCCAAATTCTAATGAACTGACTTGTTTTCTTGTGCAGTAGCTGAAAAGGGAAGAAAGAGTGCTAAAACCATCTGGTATTTAACAAACAGAAAAAAGATTACTCATACAGTAAGTGTTAAACTTGTAACAAAGATCAGCATAGAGCAGCTAAACCACCAGCCGTTGCATAAGACACTTAGAGTTCATTGTTTTTAATTTAGGTCCTTTTGTCCTGCTGCATGTTATACAGAGGAAGCAAAATACCCTGTTGGTGTGTACAGAGGAGGTGGAGCAGGAGGTAAATCAAGCAGGTACAACCCGATCCCACCACTTCAAAAGGAAAGAAAGAAGTATTAAGAGCCATAAAGAACCAAAAGTCTGCTGTGTTACTATTTGCATAACTGAGTTCACCAATGCAGTTCACCAGTTCAGCATGGTAAAAAGCACAGAGGCTCCTGATCTTGGTCTTTTAAAACAAGATAGCTGGCAACCTGATGTTAGGTCTATTTCACTGACACCTGCTGAAGTATGAACCATGACATATTTTAAAAGGCCTTGAAACAAAACACTTGATATTAATGCAGTGCCAGGATAATCTAGATATTGCCTTCAGAGGATGTCAGCTCAACAAAACTGAATACCAATGATCTTGGTATCTTCTTGCTCTGGAATACAAAGGGAAGTTAACTCTGTCATGGCAGCAGGCTACACTGTGTGTGTACATGACAAGAAGAAAGCCTGGGAAGGGTCAGTGGGACTGCAGACCTGTTTAGTGAGAACAGCTGAACACAGTCTTCTTGTTTATATGCAAAGTAGGCTCCATGCCTTAAGCAATTTCCTGCTCTGACGCTAGCTCCCGGGATTTTTCAAAACTATTTATAACCAGCAATCACAATTGGTACCCTCATGCAAGAAGGAAAGCTGACAACAATGGAGACCATTCATAAATAAAACAGAGTAGTACCTGGGAGAGGACATCCGATTACTTATATTCTCTGCAACTCTCATTAAGAAATATAGACACTGGAACAGAATAAACACTAAATGTTCTTCATATCAGAGCAAGAGCAAATGCACGGATGCATTACACTTGTGCATTACTACCTATTTACTACCTACATATTATACAATGTTAGAATTTGTTTTAAAAAGAAGAACGGTCAAAGCTGAATCTTCTTCAGTGGTTATGAGAAACTATTAAAGATGGCAGTCTAACCATTAAGACCTGATTTTCAGTATTACTCAAATTATATTTGGAAATGACTGTAGCTGCAAAAAAGATATCAAGCAAACTGAAGTGAAACTTCTGTTAGTTTATTTCTAGACAAACGTAGTGCCCTTTTCTAAGAGAGATCTACAGTTTCGGTCAACAAAACAGTTATGTTATTCCATTTTATCATTTCAAATCTCTATTGCTTTTCATCAGATTGGGGGATCTGATCCTTCATAACACGGAAAGAAGCTATAGATATTCAGGAAGAAGAAAACAGTCATAGAAGACTTCACAAGTGAACTATGCACAGGCAGAAGTCTGCTTACTACAGCATAGTCTGAGTTCACGTTTACAGCATCCTTTAGTTCAATCAAAACAAATGCCACACAAATACCCATTTCTCAAAAAGGAAAACATAACAGAAAAAAATAATTGTTCTTTCCTTTATGAGGCCAAGACGTTCGATAACTTGGAAGTTATGTTTTAAAATGACCCTTTGTTTCATGCTAGCTTTTCTCAATATCCACATTTCTGGAAGCAGTGTCATGAAAACACCTAAAGCTCTGTTACAGTAAAGCACATGCAATTCAGATGAATCCAGAATTACTTATTTGACTTTAACGTTACTCATCTTACTGCTGTAAGACCTGCACTTCCCAATATGTAAGTACCTGTGGGGTGGAAGGCAGCCTACAGTCCGTTTCTACATGCTGCCACAAAGCCCTAACAGGGGGTTTATGTCCTGGGTGCCCCATTTCCTTTGCCAATACCACACAGCTCATCTCCATTCCTTCATTTACTGAGATAGTAAGAAACCTTAATGTCACTGCACGTTGACAGAGCAGCAGTTGGAACGGCTGAACAGTAGTAATATTGCCTACTTCTGAATATGGGATAAGAGATAGCTGAATCTATTAGGGAGGTACACAACAAATAAAGGAAACTCACATGGGTGGAAACAATCCTCGCATTACTCCTTTTGTTTGCACTTAGAAAAATTTGTCTGACCATTTAGTCAGTTAAGATTGATAAGGGTCAGAAAGTGAGATATCGGTTTAGAATAATTAAAGAATTAATACATCTCCTCCTCCTGTTCATATATTTCAAGTCATGGAGCTCTAACAGTGGCAGCTTTCTTAACCAAAACACAAAATGAGCTGGGGTATAGTGCTGTAAAGCTATGCATACAAAATGGGTAACTCAACAAAACATGGCATTGATGATCTGTAATAAACAAAAGATTTTCTGAGGGGCCAAAAAACCTAACAAAACATACTTTGCATTTTTGTCACACAGGCAGGCTCTGGATTTTTTTGGACTGTCATCAAATCACACAGATCTAGCAAAGCAGGACATCAAGTTACGCATTTGTTCCCAAAGTAAGATCAAGCATTTCGGGCTGGAGGTGGGGTGGAGGGAGGGAGCCGCAGCGGAGAATGATCCAAAAGCCTACATAGATGACAGCTTTTAAGCAAATATTTTCCAAATGTAATTTCATAGGGAAGATGTTTGGGGTTTCTCAAAATATCTGCTTAGATACAGATCAGAGGAACCAGGAGACCAGAAGTGCCTTATTATGTGCAAATTCGAATTCAATCTTTGTATAAATGCATTACAATAGCATCTTGAAATACAAAAATGCTTAAAAAAAAAAAGGATCCCTGCCTCATTCAGTGCGTGGTATGTACAATGCTGAGTTGCTGAACAGGTTTTCAACATTTTGTTCTGTACTCACTGTTCAGAATGAGACTCCATCAGATTTTCATTTCGCTAATAAGCCTCCTCAGCTTCTTCTATGCAATACATAGATTTTTTTTTTTTCCCTCTTTAATTGATTAAAGATAATTGGATTATATTTACTCTTCCATTTCCTTAACATTTCTCTTCTGGTACTCATGATACACTATATTCCAAGACAGTTTTAAACAGAATTTTATCAAACAGAGCTTGAAAACTAAAGAAGAAATTGTCCAGCAACTCATTGAAGTTCCTTACATTTAAATTCCTTAAAGTCCCTTAAACGGACAGTCCTCTTTTCTTTCTACTCACGTTTTACAAACTGTGCTGGGTTTGGCTGGGATAGAGTTAATTTTCTTCATAGTAGCTGGTATGGATTTGTGCTGAAAACAGTGTTGATAACAAAAGGATGTTTTAGTTACCGCTGAGCAGAGCTTACACAGAGCCAAGGCCTTTTCTGCTTCCCACATCACTCCACCAGCGAGTAGGCTGGGGGTGCACAAGAAGCTGGGACGGCACACAGCTGGGACAGCTGACCCCAACTGATCAAGGGGATATTCTGTTCCATATGATGTCATGCTCAGCATATGAAGCTGGGGGAAGAAGAAGAAAGAGCGAATGTTTGGAGGGATGGTGTTTGTCTTCCCAAGTAACCGTTACACATGATGGAGCCCTGCTTTCCTGGAGATGGCCGAACACCTGCCTGCCGATGGGAAGCAGCGAATGAATTCCTTGTTTTGCTTTGCTTGCATGCGCGGCTTTTGCTTTATCTATTAAACTGTCTTTATCTCAACCCACGAGTTTTCTCACTTTTACTCTTCTGATTCTCTCCCCCATCCCACCAGGGGGCAGTGAGCGAGCGGCTGTGTGGTGCTTAGTTGTCGGCTGGGGTTAAACCACCACACAAACCTATTTTCTAATTTGCGAAACACCAAATAAAGGCATAGCCACTTAATTAATCACCTTAAGACTATAGAAAGCATCACTGCTATGCTCATTTTTCCATTTAGATATGAAAAAACTTACTGTTTAAGACAAATTTAGTCTAACAAAAGCAGAACTTCTCCTTTTTTTTTTTTTACATTTTCACCAAATATTAAGTTTTTATTTGATGACAGTGTTATTCTCCCATTGCAAGTTCAACTGCATTCTCCTCTTGAAACAAATCCAACCCAAACTCCATGTACATAGAAACACGTTCTGAAATAGGTGTACCAGCCAAGGGCATACAGAAGCCCTGGGAGTTTCATCACATACTACAGGGAAATAAGAAACCAAACAAAAAACTTAAAGTGAAGGAAAAGTAAACCAAACATATCAGAAATCCTTGATTAATAATCAGGGATTTTTCTCATTTTGCCGTAACATGGATCAGGTTGAAAAGCCACACAGTTAGGTCTGCACTCATTCCAGACCAGAGTCCAGTACAACACACACAAACGGGAAGCACCGCTCAAGCGGTCACACTATTCCTGATAACTTTGCTGTAGCATCAAAACTATTTGGGTAAGAAATTTCCATCTGCTATTTCGGGAGCAGCCAGGCAAGCTGTAGTTCATAAGAGGTTTCTGAAATTCAGATCTGTTTGGTTTTACTCAACTTCCCAGGAAACCTGGATAAAGCTTGCTATGATACAAGTAGAGAAGGAACCCTGTAGCGAAGTACTCTCTGATGACTACATGATTGCTGTCACAGGCTCCTTCCAAACCACAAGCTTTCAGACAGCTTTCAGTCCTTGACAGCTGTGAGAAGGTAACCTGCTAGTCATACGACAGTGTACCACAAAGTCAGTGTCTTTTGACACGTGTACTACAATACTGTCGAGATAAATACCGACTTCACGCCTAAAAAGTTTTGTTAATTTATACTGCAAATCAATTCAAAATTTTATCTATCTAAAGTAAACTTAGATTTTAAAATGAATTACAGAAACACACACACACAATCCAAACAGATAATCCACACACAGAAAAAAAAACCCTAAGGTGTGATGTTAACCAGATCTTTTCTATTAGTCTCCCATGCAAAGTTTTACATCCTCTCTCGGGTTAGCAATTAAAAATGCCTCTTCCAGTCAAAAGGAGGAAGAGATGTCAGTCAGTACACCTACTGGTTTTACATTCACAGCAACAAAAGCTACTAAACACTCTCCATGTGTTTAGTAAAAAGAGATCATGGCAGTCTCATAGCTAGACTGTTGAGCACTTCCAAACAGCTTCTAACTGATAAAGAGGCAACTGAGAACTGAAGGACCATCTCAGGTGCCCAAAGAAAAAAGAGAGAGACACCTAAGTCATACAAATGACAAACTCACGGAGAAAACAAACCAAAGCTGACAAAAGCCCAAAGTAAGAAGGGCCTTTTCTCCAATGATTCATGTTATAACTGATGAAGTGGCATAACTAACTTAGCTTATGAGATGTATAGATTTGAATATACCTAGGAAATAGCTCTTTGTTTTCAACTTCCGTCTTAAATCTTGATTTCTTCAATTACTGTTGCACAGGAACATCACACAAACTTTCTCAGACAAAAAAAAACGCTAAGAGAAGATGAAGAGCTTCTGCAAAATACAATCCTCCTGCTCCAAACTCTGCTCCAAAAGGACATGAACTCAAGTTCATAAATGTGAACTCCAATTAATTTGAACTACCATCAAGCAAACAGAAAGGAAAAGCAAAGGAAAGTTTAGTTGCCAGCAGACTTGGTCATAAGCACCAACACTGTCAGGCTGCTTCTACTACTGTCGAAGACTGACACCCACAATTGCTCCTCTACCAGCTCAGTAGAAGAAAACGTTTGCAACAAAAATAACCAGAGTTCTGAGGTTTTTGGGAAAAAATTGAATGGAAACTATAGCTCGTCATCAGTGCTATCAAGTCAAATGAGGCTTTAAGTCCTGAGAGAAGCAGAGGAGGTTTTAACAATATGTTCAGCAGACTTTTTTTTAAGTCAGCTGTTATGCCGATACACAGACAAGACAGAATACAAACTATGAGTCATGTGTGCTCATCCCCAAGCTTGTGTGTTCACATATCTCCCTCTGAATGATAGGTAGGGGAGAAAAGCCTACATGAGAAACATACAAAATGGATACTCCTTTTCGCCACACCCAACATATATGTTTCACCTGGCAGGATCATGCCTCAGAATCAAGATGTTACATTACCAATTAGTAATCAGTAATGCTGTTCTCCAACTTTATCATCAAGCACATCTCATACATAATTAAGACTGCAAAAGTAAAAACTTCATATCTTTAGTATAGCAGACCCATGTATCACCCACCCAGCTGTGTATGTGCCCAACCTATACAAACAATTGTGCTGTCTGATGTGCTGTATTTCCACTGATTGAAATACCCTTATAACATATATACAACACTGCTCCAATGTGTTACATTTCTTTTTCTAATGGTAGGTCTAGAAAGAATAAAACCAATCCTAACTATTAAAGCTGTTCCTATTGTTAAACTTATATCCTAAGCTGGCCAGCATAAAACACAGATAGGCTTTTCTTCCACTTTCTTTAAAAGTAAAACACCATTGAAAATATTGAGACAAGTCAGATACTCAAAAGTTTGGAAGACATAGGATTATGTCACTTAAAAACATGTAACACATGTAGCTCAAAGTATCAGGACAAAGTTGTACAAACCAAGCCATTGCTGCTTTGCAGGCCAACGTTACTATCTTAAAAAGCATCCTTAAAACAAGTGCTGTACAAAGTGTGCCCAATATTTACACAAGTGTCAGAAAATTAGATTTGCTGGATTTTAAACTACCGAGATCCAACAAAAAAAAACCCCACCCTTAAGTAAATAAGTAATAGGTCAGGATATGATAGGTGTCCTTAGATGCAAAACTAACTTTAGTCATATTAACTAGAGGAATATGTGTTCCAGGAACAGAAATGTTCTCATTCCCTACTTTTACAAATGGGATATCAGCTGGGTTTTGTGAGAGCTATATTTCAAAGCTAAAAAAAGCATATAACATACGTTAAGCATAAGCATGTTCATCAGAGGGCAAAACACTTTGCTTCTACTGTAAGCTCTGCCTCGATAAGACATCACTATCACTTATATAATGGTTCCTTCTTAAGCGAAGCAGCCTACTTTTGTGTTTGCAATGGTTTACCATGAAAATGACCAAACTTCCTCCCACTTGCATTCGTTCCCTGTGTAGACTACAATTTGGCCACAGTGTCTCAGCTATAAATGCCCACCTCATAATAAACTACTCATTAGAGAAACACAGAATGCAGTGCCTGAAAAAAAACCAACTTCCATCTTTTCACAGACAAATCATAATAGCACAGTCTCATTATCATGCTAATGCTTTCAAGAGACTATCAGAAACTAATTTTATTCTACATCTCCAGAGAAGCCCCTTCCCTTGCAAATTTTTTGAAAATGTAATTGTTTTAATAAGCTGTTAAATAAGAATGAGAAATTAAATTGAAAGCAATATCAAAAGCACAAATACAGACTTGGACAAAAAAACCCCATTTGAAATTAATGAGACATGCAGTTTGAAGTACACCAAAAAAATTTACAATTCAATCCTAGACATGGCACCAAACAGAAAGGGAGAAAATTAATTAATGAGTCATTAAGTATTAAGTCAAGGCTCAGTGTGATCTCATTAGCCAAGTGGGTTAGACCTAATTAAAACTCAGTACAAGACTCACATGAAAAGCCTAAACTGGCTGTTGCAGACTGTCAGGGTTCAGAGTGGGTGCTGACCACTGAACCTGCACACACCTAGAGAAACTCTTTTGTTAGATGCTTCCTACTTCTAAACACAATAAAAAAGCGTGTCAGTGCTGTATACCCTTCAAGGTATTATACTTTCTAAAGATGCCAGGAAAAAAACCCAAACTAATTCCTGCTTAATTTTGACAGCCATCTTCTGATTCATCACAACGTCACCTGGTGTTTCTGCTGGCTAGGCAGTACATACCGTGTTTTCGACCTGCACTGGTGCTGGGCATACTGTATAGAAACTCAGGGAGGAAGAGCAGGGAAGTAGCACAGGTACCACGTTCCTAAAACCCTCCTCAGCCAAACCATGTATCAAATTGCCCATAGGACACTAAAATACCCCAAAATGATAGGTTTATAAAACTTGGACCTAAAAGGAAATGGCCTCTAAAGACAAAATGACCACTCCAATACCAAAAGTACCAAGCAACAACACTGCATGATTTCCACTCTTTGCTTGATTCTCTAGGCGAAGGAGGTTGCAGTAACTCAAACAAGCCAGGCTTAACACTGAAGGAACCAAAAGAGTGAAAGTCTGCATGCCTTCTATTTGGGCAAAAACACCACCACCACCAAACAAATCTTGCTTTTCATTTTTTTCATTTATCCTTCTTCTAGCCTTCAAGACACACGTGCCAAATTATGAAAAAATAACTGAAGCACAATACAAATAAAACCAAGGCCTACAATGAAAAACATCTCTTCAGCATTGAGCCTACAATACTATAAATGATAAGATAAAATACGACAATGAAAATAAAAGGCTAAAAGAGCTCACAATTAAGAGCTTCCTATTGTTGCTGGCCTCCCTAATCCGTGAGTGTCAAGGAGTCAAACATCTGTTCCTCTCCAGCAAATCTGGAATCAAGTGATAAATTTTTTTTATCCCACAAAATATTCGCAAAAATGTTTCTATGAGCAAAAGGCATAGCTGAGTTCAATAAAGGACTTCTATTAGTAATTAAATCAAAATTAAAACCCCTTGTCAAGCATATGATTTGCAAACATATTTTTTAGTGAAGCTTAACTTCAAGTCCAGTGTAGCAGACTACCATAAAAACAGGACCAGAAAGAGCTACCCCTGTGTTAGTGTACATACCTTTGTCCTTCTTGAAGTCCAAAGCATCTTCCTTATCTGTCACTATTTCTTTCATGTTGATAATGCTTTGGTGATTAAGCTGTCGAAGAATCTTAATCTCCCGAATAGCTGTAATTGGAAACCCTTCCTTTTCATTATCCAGACGTACTTTCTTTAGTGCCACCATTTCCCCTAAAAGAAAATTTAAATAGAAAACATTAAGATTAGCAACCAAACTATGAGATTTATTACTGAGTTTGCTCGTTTGTTTTTAAAAACCCTTCCCATTTGTTACTATTTCTGAATGGATTACACAGTTAACATTTTGATGTTTGCATCAAACACCATACTGAATGGAAATAGAATTAACCATTGTTGGGAAACAATCACATGGAGAAGCAAAACTATAAATGAGAATTTTCAGCCACCCACTGTAAGTCCTGTGTTCTTCCTCCTGCATACCTCACTCACCTGTGTCCTGATACTCCACACCAGGTCTATCAATAAACCCCCATATAAGAGTGATTACCATTACCAACAGCAACTTTAGAGGCAGAGGCCTATGTCTGCTCTGGATTTCTTACTACTACATCACCACAGGTCAGAACGCATATATCTAGCCAGAAATACTACACAGTTCAAGATATGAGGCAGACAACTAAAGAGTTCTCAAATTCATCAGTATACTTTCTACAAACAGAAGTGTCATTGCCATGTTTACAGTGAGGAGAAATTTTCCTTATTATTTTACTGCAGGCTGGGCTGGATGAAGCTAGATTCTGCAAAATGGCAGGAGCATGATCTACTCATGATGGAGGAGATCTAAAGACTATGTTAACTCAATCATTTTGTTCTTGGAAGTTTATTGCTGTGTCTGGGAAGTTTATTGACAGCACAGATATCTTTGTTAGCTCTAAAAAGGACTTATCCTACATCAGTGTATACAATACAAATACAGGAGATCACATTCCAGTATGACACAATGTCCACTTGCTTTGAAAGCCCATTGCACAGCTTGTTATAAGGTATCTCAAAGGCCATAATGCCACTCTTTGCACAGGATTTTAATCCAAAGCTAATGGAAAGTTTGCGATAACTGTATGGACCCACTCAATACAAAGAGCAACAACTTCTACTGGAGGTTAAGAAATAACTGCCACACACAAATAACCTGGATCTTGCCAAAGAGGCAATCTGGTTGTGATAAGATTAAAAAGTTACAAGTGCAAAGAACCAAATCGCAGGAGAGCAGGAAGAAGCTCCTAACAATGACTTGCAACGGTTCCCAAAGTAGGAGGTAAAAAATAAAGTCTGTGACAGTTCAACTTGAGAACTAAAGTTTGCAAACTGAGACAAGCACAGGTGAAAAATGAAGGAATTCTAATTACACTGCTCATTCTTCTCGAGATCAGAAAGAAGGAACTGAGGCTGATGTGTGATCTTACGTGATTTGTTTACTGGTGAAGTAGAAAATTATCCAGCATTCAAAGCATGCACAAATAAGCCAGAAGGGCAAGCAGTCACAGAAAGAACTACTAGTTGAACATAAACCAATCAAGCAACATACAGCACATATGAAGAATCAATTTCAATGCATTATCTATTCAGAAGTAGTGACAACATTCTCAAGTACCACAGTGGTGACTGCTTGCTCATTTGAGCAATAGTTTAACATGAAATCTAAAAATTATGTCACTGTTGTAAAGTCAGTTATGCCACAAAAAAAATACCCAATATGCAACACTTCAGGGCTGTGTTGCACAGAGGCAGATTCTCTTCCTACTATCAGCTAGTGACTATCACAGACATTAGAGGGCAGAATACCACAAATTCTACTCAATATGAAAACAAAACCAAGATATCCTGTTCACTTTAAAATTGTAAGATTACGTTTACTTTTCTGAACTTACCTGTGTCTTTATCTCTGGCTTTGTAAACTTGTCCATAAGTGCCTTCACCAATAATACCAATGATATCAAATTTATCCACACAGCGCTTTCCCCAGTCTATTTCTTTTTCTTTTGTTTCACCATGTCGTGGTCCACATATTCTAGAAAACAACAAGCATTTCTAAGAATGCAGCTAATATATCTAAGGATTGTCTTAATCCTGAAAAAAACCTCAACACTGAATATTTATGAGACATTATTAGATAACTGGCTTACTGCCATTAAATGGCAATAAACCATGCAGTTTGATTCAAGCCTCATTAATATTAAAAAGGTCATTAAAAAGCAGAAACATTTTAAAAAGAATATATTTTAAAGAAACTATTATCACTTCTACTCGCTTGACAGGCTTTAAAAAAAAGTCTAATAAACATACTTTGGTCTTCTCTTGCTGTGTAACTGAACTGCTGGTTTCTTTTCTTCAGGACTTTTAGATAAGTCAGCTCCTCCAGGCAACTCAGGTGGAAGTGGCAAGTCTGCAAGCAGATGGCGAAGTTTCTTCTCTGCTTCTTTAACTGACTTCACTGAAAGATTCTCTCGCAAGCTATTAAAAAAGACACAATTTTGCTAATAAGTTGAACACAGTAGAATGATATTAACATACAGGAAAACCTACTGGAATTATTTTTTTAAAATACATTCTAGGCTGTCAATGCATCAACATTTGAAATCTCTGCTCTTAGAATTTGCAGGACTTTGATCTATGCTTTACAAATGGCTCACAAACGGGTCTCTTGGAAGATACACAGCTTACTAACAAAATTCTACAGAAACAATTAAATCAGATCTTTCTGGTGAAAGCTGAGGTTAGATGACACAGCAAGTCTTACCAGGCCAAACTTCCTCTGCCACACAAGCTTCTTCTCAAGCTTATGGCCTAGACTATTAGGAATATCTAGAGCTCAGGTGCTGCCAGACATCAGAAATGTAGTGGTGAAATCTATAGTCTGACTGACTTCTCATATAAAAGAGAAGATTACCCTAATCCAGTTCACTGTAATGTTGCTCTCTAGAGATAACAAGCTTCGTGGTTACAGTAACACCGCAGGGCATTACCAGGCAGTCCACACCACCTCATTTACTGATTCCAATCTCATACATTTGCTGAAACACTCCAGATTCAACACATTTCTAGTGACCAGGATGTGAATCAAGTGGGAAAAAAAAAATCAGATGAAAAAAATGACTAAAGGTTTTTCTGCCATGGGTTACTGGTATCTGACCATTTTTTAATCATCAACCATAATTAGGTAACAGATACTGACAGTCAATCTCTGTCTTGAGAAAAATCCCCCAAACACATGTACAGCAACGTATTCCTTTAACAATTACTATACACAATAATTCTAGAGATGCTCTTCCCATTCTAATGGGGAAATTCTGAAAACATCATACTTGCTGCAGGATTTTTTTTTAAACACATGGTTCCATTTTACCAGAACTTCCTTGATTTCAGCTAGCTTTGTGCAGCTACTGCATATCCAGCAATTTTAAAAGCCACGACCATCTCTAAGCTTTATGTAATTACATAACTGTTTCTCCCCCACAGGACTCTCATGTAGTATTCTCTCTTTAAATTTTAAACTTTGTCATTGCATCAAGAAAACTTTCTGTCATGCTTTGAGTGGCCTTTTTCCAAGAGCGCTGCATTTGCCAAATCGCATTATTCTACTGTCAGCATCCTTCTCTGGGAACTTTTTCGGCAGGTTTTTCTGCAACTTCTTACCTACTTATTTTCATAGATAAAGCAGGAACTTCTGTAAATGGAAAGATCTTGCTATCTTCCATCACGGAGAATGCATATTTTCTTTCTTACATTAATTGCAGTTAGCAATCTTTACATAATTAAGTAAAGCATTCCAGTGTGTTGCATATGTCTATGCTTCCCCATGAAAACAGAACACTTGAATGTCTTCTACCACTTCTCAAGCTGCCACTGCCTGAATTTAAAGAGGCACCTCAAGGAAGCATATATTGCCCTCATCACAAACATAATGGTTAGCATGCTATTAAGAATAAACCACAGCACATGCAATTATCATGGTAAAGAAAAATTCTTAATTTTGAAGTTCATATATTTGTATTTCTCTCACAATTTTGCCCCCAAACTTTCAATATTAGTGAAAGTACAATGTATGAGATGTTCTGATTTTAAAAATGATACATGGAAATAGGCATGATACATGAAAAAAGGCAGCCAAGAGTGGGCTTTTTTTTCATGTCTGTTAAATCACACGTCACTGACCACCCAGAACAGTTTTCCCCCTCAGCTAACCTACACAGTGGTTTTGCAACACTGCTATTCCTTTAGGTAGTTTATTTGTGGGTTTATCAGATTCTTACTGAACTTCACAACTGACACAGCATTAGGAACCAGCCAGTTCTGCATAGCATCAAGCTTTCTTTGTTGGCACAATTTCCCCACAGTAACTCTGAGCCCAAGGTAAATACCTTTGCCCTCCTCCCCCCTTAAAAAACATTGATAATTTTTCTTTGATGACTTAAGCTTTATCATGACTTGTAAGCACAACCATTCTGACCTGAAGTTTGTAACATGCTATAGACAAAGCATAAATGACATTCTATTACTTGTCAATCTTTCTAATGTAGGCTGGGTTTTTTTTGAAAGGAGAATGAGCCCAGTGCTGATAGAGCCGTTTAATTGTAGTTTAACTCCTCTGTGCAGTTTAACTATACTTAAAACAGCTATTACATTAAAAAATACTAATAATGAGAAACTATTAGCCAGCTTCAAGATGAAATCTCATTTCATATTATCGCAATTAACACTGCAAAGCCAGTCATATATTTAGTTAAACTAGGCAGCTTGGTTTTTAGTTAAAACAATAAATCTTGCTCTCAAATAACAGTGTCAGAAATCCTGTTTACCTAGAGAAGATGGCTTTGTCATAAATTTAAATGCAACTGTACATTCACCACACAGATGTGATTCTGAACACTGGAATGACATTTGCTAGAGTGCTGAAGGGCAAGAAACAAGATTTCTCTTTTACCACTAAAAAAAAATAAATCACCTGTCTAATACCTTATTAGATTGTATTTATTTGCTAAGGCCTCCTGTGCATCCCAATGTTTAACACAGCATTAAATTACTAGCAAACAAACCAGAAACATTTACACCTCTAATTATAACTACTTTTACTAATCAAAGTACTACACACTTCTCAAAGAACGAGAGAAGACAGGCTAGTTTCACAGATATGGAATATAAATAAAAGTATTTCATGAGGTTTTGAATTTTTCTTTTACAGTTTGATTTTTTACAAAGATACATTACACTTGAATTAGTTATGTCAACGCTAAGAAATTTTGTTTTACTTATTGTGAGAAGTTGATTTCTCATATATATGTGAGAGGCATGTAACACCATGAGAAAAAACAAAAGTAACTCAACTTCATCACCAAAACCAAAAGGAAACTAGTAAATTACCGCTCAACAGCATAATTTTCCAATACAAATAACAGCACATACTCTCTGTTAGGGCTATCAAGAGACTTAATGTAGTCTAAACTCAGACAACACTTGGAATACAGACATGAATTTCTTCACTCAGACCAATTTTTATGCTTCAAAAGTTAACACAAATGACAAGACATGAACCTCGCTTCCATTATACATATTCAAAATAATACTGATCTCTGAGATAAATTATACTAAAATAACGCACAGCTATAAAAACAATTGCCTTCCAAAAGAAGGAGAATCTTTACCTCAAACCCCAGCTAATTTAAGAATTTTCATATATTGCTACTGACTTCAACTTTTCCCCAGAAGTATGTACATGTTCATACCAAACTTGAAATCTGGAATCCTTGCATGCATCCTTGCATTAGTCCCAAAGCTACTATGTACCAGCAATTTTAAATCACCTCTTTAGTGTACCTTTGAAAGATTCCTCCTAGGCTAAATCCTTCTCTTTTTAAAAATTATTTTTATTTTAAGATCAAATTCCTTCAGTTCTCTAATAATAACTATGTTAAACAACTGAAGAGCAAGAACAAACTACCTAATGCATCAGCCTGATCTAGCAAATAGGATTATATTTGTTTTCCAAAGGAAATGATAATAATAACAATTAAAAAAACCCCAATAAAACAACAACAACAACAACAATAATAAAAAGGAACAGACAACCCCAAAAATCAAATCCATGTCACAACTCACCTATCAGTTTCTTTATCTTCAGGCAGCGTGGGAGGCAAAGGCAAGGGTGGCAGTGTGGAGGTTGGTAGTGCAACAATTCGGTCCTTCTCCTTGGTTACTACACTTGGTGTACTTGGTTTGCTTTTCTCTTTTACAGCGACCGGTGGCTGTTTTACAACAGTTAATTTATTCTCTTTTGCTGCTGTAGGTTTCTGTTTAGTAATTTTGTCTGCAATTAGATTATTTTCCCCTTTTGTTTCAGGAAGTGAGACCTTTGCTTTTGCCTTGTCATTTTTCAAATTTGCACTGCTTGTTGGAGAAGGTGTATGCTCAGTTTTTATTTTCTTCAGGTCCTTTACATTGTTCACTTGAGGCACACTTACAGCAGTGTCAGTGTTTCCCTTAGTTGGTGTTGAAGTATTGGAAGCTTTTGCACTGGCTTTGGCTGCCTCAGCAGCTCTTGCTTTTTTGTTTTTGTTCAGCTCAGCAGCCAGGCTACTCTTCAGAGTCAATGTACTAGGAGAAATACTTGAATGACGACTTCTGGATCTAGACAACCTGTGTCTGCTACGAGACCTCGAGTGCCTTGATGAATATGGACTTCTGCTTCGAGATTTTGCTGATCTCCTGTTTCAAAAAAGTTAAGATTTACCCAGTTAAAATTTAGTCTAGCTGCTTTCTGAGTGTATCTGCTTTTTTGACAAACTACCTTTTTTTAAACCAACCATTATCACCATGCTTATAGAATAAACAAAAGTCTATGAAATAGGAAAAATCGTGCATTAAAAAAAAAATCTACAGAGCTAATAAATCAAGATTCTACACCTAAACACGTTGTTAGAAAATGTTAAAGCTTTCTTAGATGTAGTTTCTCCCATTAAAGAACTGCAAAATACAAGTTTACCTGTAGGACAGACATGTTCCTTTTTCCTCACTACTTTTTCCTCAGAGATATTTTTTTCCTTTAAAGAAAACCTGATCCTATGCAACTTGTGCAAACACCTTTAGTATATGCAGTATTTGAGAAAAATTCAGCTGGCTACATAACCAGAATTCAATAAAATGAACTTAATGTTACAACATGACAAGAAAAATCTAAACACAACACTGAAGCAGTAATCATAGCAACTTCTTAAGTTTCACTTTTGCAATTGTCATTAGTTGAAAAAAAAATACTGAATACTAAAGGCTGCAATGTAACCAACTGAAAGACAGCAGTAAACCTTAGCTTTCCTTTTTCAAAATGTAACTGTATACTTTTTCCCAAAAAACCCCAAAGTACTCAATACTACTTATATCTACTGATAAGCAAACATAATCCACAAGTAGACCTATGCTATGCCTTCATCTGAATAAAGAGACTAATAGGAAGGAAAAAACCCCAAACCTAAGCCATCTATCAAATTAATAGCAGGAAAACAACCTAGAATGAGGTGTGGGGGCAAAATCTTAACAGTTAGAAAAGCAAACTTTTACTGTGCAAAGATACCATTTAATATGAATTATTTTTCATTCAATTTTTCAAAGGGTTATTCTAATTTGCCTAGTAGTTTTGATTCAGTTCTTCATTAAAAAACAAAACGGAAAAAATTGAGGTAAAGGGCATGAAAACAAGTAAAGTAGCCTAATCCACTGCTGCCACACAGAAATGTTATGAAATAAATGAAATTAAATGTGGGAGTTTTAAACCATTTTACCATACTAAGAATAGCAAGGGTATTCACCAGATTTACAAGTATTCTCTTGATTAAAGTTTGATGGAAATCTATGTTTCTTGAGTATATCACTTGAAGGGGAAGAAAAAGTGTAATCAGGTTTAAAAAACGTATTCATCAGCTCAACAAAGAAAATGTATCAAGCAATAGCAAAAATAAGACTTCTTGGAGATACAAGAACTCCAGAGTTCAAAAGATAGCACCAGTATATGGAGGCTGCCAAAACTTTAAAGAAAAAAAGAAGAAAAAAAAGCCAACTACAATCATTATGGTCAGGACTATCCACCCCTATGTCAAATTTAACTTTAGTAACAATTAAATTAATTCAGTTTTAATTATCAACAAAAGAAATTACATTTCAATGCTTCAACTGAACAAATATTTAATATAGTACAATAATGTTTCTATTTTGTGTGCAATATTGACCAATTTCCAAATTTACATTGTTTTCCTGCATTTCTAAAGCAACATAAAAAGTCATTGAGATAAGTCAAGATTATATAGGAGTGTTTCAAAACAATGTGTAGGTGCGCACACTGTACACTATAGCACAAGCTTCAAAATTCTATAGGTAAAACTGAAATTGATCCAAATGGCTAGAGACCCTTGAAAGCAAAAAAATCCCCACACTCAAACGCCACATGAGGACAAGCCTTGGAAACTAACACCATTCAATTTTATGCCAGGAAACAGGTTTTATAGAATTTTCTGGCATGGCAGGAAAACAAAGACAGATAATAGTAGAAGTAGAAGTAGTAGTAGTAGTAGTAATAATAATAATAATAATAATGTTTTTTACACTTTAATTAAAAAAAGCTGCACAATTCTGTTCTCTGAATTTTCAAACACAATCTAAGGTTTTGGTTCACTTCGGTAAAGGGATATTAATGTCTATTAAAAACCAAATAAAAACGTAATATTGGTCAGAAAAATTCCCTTGAAAATTCGCTTCGGCTCCATTTATGAAACATGTTGCTGAAATTATTTTTCTCATTATTACTTTGGAAAGCAATCTAAGTACTAAATCCCATAGAAAATTTTCAGAAGCTTGGCCAAACCGGAGTAAAAGTAAAAAAGTACAAAGTTCCATAATATAGAGTCATAATGGGGTAATAGGAATAAAAAAGAAGGCTGAGACTATCCAGACAATACTTCAAATTCTAGGCCAGAGCTCTCCTCACAGTTATCTCACTTTCTGAGAGGAATTATTATCTCAAGCAGAGGTATATTGCTACAGATCTGCACCGGCTGTAGAATCAATATAATTATATTTCTCCAGCATCAAGCACAAGCTAATAAGCGCCATTAGCCCTAAACTGACTTCAACAAATGATGCATCGTTTGCGAGGATATCACTGACCTGCATGGAAAACATTCGCTTGCACATCTTGTTCTTAGATCAGCTATTTTAAACTGACACTCGCTCCAGTTACCTGCAGAATACAGCCTCCAGCCCAAGGACCTCATTGCAACCTGCCTTACCTGTATTATTAAAACTTAAAACATGCCCTGAAGGTCTCAAAATCAGTTATATTTCTTTCATAAGTACAATTTCTGTTTGTTTGTTTTGTTTTGTTTTTTTGAAAGGTGCCTAATATAAAGTAATCTATGTCACAAAAAGAAATATGGACGTAATTCCACATGCACTAGAAAAGAGCAGTAGCAGCTTAAAACACTACAGTTGCTGAGACACCATGCCTGATCGTAAGTCTGTTTCTGTTCCACTTTGGTTTAAAACAGAACAGGTTCATTTAAATCACTACTAAGGATGAAATGAGAAAATCTGTTCAAATTAGTGACTACAAATGCTCACCTGATCAGCTACCATAACTTGGTTGGGGAGGAGGCAGTTTTGAAAAGCTGGGGCAAAAATAACCTAAATCTTTATACCTCTTCAAAAACAAACATTTAAGGAAGCCAAGCATTGACAGCGGTTTGATGTACATATTTTACCAACTTTAGTCAAGAGAGTCTGGGATGTGAACATGGATTTACGCAAGCTCAGCAAAAACCTACCATTCTCCACCCCAGGTTTCACATCCCAAATGACAATAGCATAACTTTCTCATGTTAGAATTGCATCCATGTGGGAGACAGCAAATACACATGCACACAAATATTTAAGTTTCAGTTCCAGTACATACTACAGCCCTTAACAGGAGATCAAAATGACAGTAGCCTAGTTATGAAATATGTTGACCAAGTATAATCTCTGCACTGGTTTAATTTTTCCAAAAGTTTTTCATTATTTAATTTTATGTCAGAAAAAAATTTATGTTTCATTACATAGTGCATGTCTAGTTAATAATAAACTAGAACTTCTTTGGCATCCCAAAGACCTTTGCAAGAATCCCTTGCTGTACCTTGTCCGCTGGGCTAGACCTAAGAGAGTTACAGCAAAAACATTTAACACTTTCAACTAAACAGACAAATGATGAATCTTAAGTAAAAGGCAGCTTTGTCAAAGTGCTAGTTATTCTAGTTACAATGATAAAATCTGGTGTTTTCATAAGCTTAATGATCTTTTCAAATATTCAACTATCACTTTCTTTCATCAGCATTAGTTCAAAAGTCCTAAGAGAACGTTCCAGGCTAGACAAAACTTATGTACAAGTTTCCATCCATAAAAATGGCACAAAACCAAAACTATGGACATTTACAAGCTTTCCCTCAGAAGCGTATACAGAACTCTGAGAGTGGAGAAATATTGCCTTATACATAATAAAACCAGCCAATTCACTCTGTTCAGAGCTAACGCTCACTTGACATAAAAGATGAAGTCACAGCAGCACAGAAACGGGCTCACACAATAGCCAGTGTCTGCCGTTTAACAGGACACTAACATTTTACTGGGACCCTGAAAAAACACCAGGAGAGATACCTGAAATATACAGTACTCTCTAAATCTTCCAACAGATTTCTATTAAATGCGTGTGTGTGCATGCATACACACATACATAAAATGCCTTATCTGACATTCATTTGCCACCAACTATTTAATCTTTAATTTGGAATTTGTTTTTAACACAATAAACAGGAACAAAAGAACAGTGGCTACTACTGCACAGAACTGCGTTGCAAATGACAAACAAATCCAACAAAACAATCCAAACTTTTTTTTCCCATGCCTGGAGAGATCAGAAAGTGTACTAAACCTAAGGGCCACATCCAAACCTCCCAAACCAAAAGCACCAGCATCTGCTGGTAACACGCATGGGGAGAGACTACTAAGAAGACCCTGTTCCAGGTAAGTTTCTTCCGATGCTTCTTCCTATTTGCACCCATAAGTTCTGCCTCATTTACCAGTACCTTTGCCACGCTTAGTCATTAATAGTCTTCTGCAAGCATCTTGAATTCACTTCACACAGGTCTATATCCCTACAGAGAGGATAACTGCCAGACTTCATGACATTCACAAAATCACTTCTGAACCATATACATATTTCAATATGTTTTTATATATGGAGGGGAAGAAAACTGATTTGCCTAAAAACTGTAAGTATCAGTAGGACTAGCCTGCATTAGAACTAGGAAGTTCTTTACATAAAGCTGCTTTTTTTCTTCCCCAGAGACAGCAACAAAGCAGACTAGGAGCACAACTAGATTAGCTGCAAAGGGAAATTGAAGTGATTACATAATATTATGTGTAGCTATAAAATAAAATCAGAAAAAATAGTTCAAGACATTATCTACAAAACATGTATTAGAAGAGGCAGATTTAAAGAAACTGATAGAGGAAGAAAGCACTAGTAAGGAAGTCACCACGAAACCAAAACTCAGCACTGCTTTCCTCCATTTTTCAGAACAACAAAAAAAATGTTTTGTTTTACCCCCTTCAAAGAAATAATAATTTTTTAAAATGTTGGTTTAGGTATCACAGTTTTTTCTTTTTAATATTTTTTGCCTTGCACCCTAGCTTTCATAAAACAAATCAGTATTTGCTTTTTCTCTGCTTAATTAATACCATGTACTTATTCACTGTATAAAAACCTACTTAAGATACCGAAGTGTTATTAGTTACAAGTTTCAAAACTGTTACAATGTTCCTCCTCCTCGCAAGGCAACATTCTATTGCACTTTACTGGTTAACTTACCAATTACCAAACAGTAGATTTATTAATGAATTTAACAAAAAAAGTCTATTGCTGTAATATCACTTACAATCTCAAGCATAGAACGAAAGAATTCCAAGTAGTAACTTAAAACTTAAAGTGCTATATTTTACTATCTTGATATTTGAAAGCACAGAGGAAAGAAAAATAAGTGTTACACATGTCAGATTTGCAGTAAACAGGTCTAACTTAAAACTTAAAGTGCTATATTTTACTATCTTGATATTTGAAAGCACAGAGGAAAGAAAAATAACAGTGTTACACATGTCAGATTTGCAGGAAACAGGTCTCACTCAGCTCACATGTTTTTTCTCACCATGCTACTTTTCTTTCTTTCCCATTCCAATCCCCCCTTTATTTTAATACAAAAAAGCATTACATTTTATTGACAAATCAGAACAGTCATGTGTTATCTGTGCACATTTGTAAACTTGAAAACCTCTTTTCTTCTTAACCTCTTTAAGAGCAAGCTAAATCCAACATGCTAGTAGCCAGCTACGTGTGTTACCTAAGTGCAAGCAATATTATACTCGGAATGTATCAGGGTCTACAGAGTTGAACAAGGGAACTGATTTTGTCAGTAACTTTTTGACAAGACATAACGCAAAGGGATTAATGAGAATAAGCGTGAAAAAACAAGAAACCGAATGACCGAAGGGGGTTAAAACACCCGCTGTAGCCCAGCTCTTTCATTAACTAGCAGTGCATGCTGCACTACTGACTAAGCACTGCCATCTTCCCCTGCATGGTAAGGTCATAGTCTATTTGAAAAGGGAGTCCTAAATTTAATCAACTGGCTTCACCGCAGATCTTCCAAGACATTTATAATCACTCAGTACCATAAACCACCCTGACAAAACATTCTAGTTCATAGTACAGCTTTTCCATGTTGCACTAGCAGGCAAACGTATAATTCATTTCTTTAAGCCGTAACAGTGATAGTGCTCTCTCACTTGATACCTTATTAATTAATTTTACTTCTTTCCTCTAGCCCCTAGTTCAAGGTTATATTCTAAGCAGCTCTGCAGCCAACCATCTCCTCAGCTGCTTTGTGCAAGAAGACTACATAACTTGCCTTACTGATTCAAACCTAAATCTTTAAAAGGCTCTCCAATACACACAGCATAGGAATACTGAAAAATTCTGAACATGAATTTTTTTTTTTCTTAAACCTGCTTTATAACCCTATGTTCTCAGATGAGAACTCTGCCTACAAAGAAATCAACCAGCAAAAAGTCAAGTTAATTCAAATGCTGTGTTCTAAACACAGTCAATTTTTTCAAATGAAGTCCCTTCCCACAATATGAAAAGAAGCAGCGCAATGAGGAAAAGGAAAGGCACATCAACATGGTTGGGCAAAAGGCAAAGTCCACTGCCAAGTAACAAAACAAATCTTAATAAATTCAGAATATGTACTAGAGTGAGAGCCTCAAAACGCACTGGAAAAATTAGCTATTCCAAACAGTGATAACCTACAGTTTCACATTTTAAATTCTGCAAAATACCGTTTTACTAAACAAGATTAGAGCTTTATGTAAAAAATCTATTTTCATCAAACAAGGGGAAAAGATGTCTGAAAATCTCTCCTACTCCTTTAAGTCCAAAAGCAGCAGAATTACTGGATTTGAAGTTATTTCTGTATCAGCGTATGAAACCATGTCTTCTCCATGAAGTAGTCATTTACTAGCTGAATATGTATTTTACCATTTTCTCTATGCTTGTTTTGGTTTTGCACATAAATGATCCATACTTTGAAGAGCCTCACTACCACAGACTAGCTACAGCTAGAGAATGAGATGGGTCTATAGTACCAATAAGAAAAGAAATCTTGTATTTTTCCTATAAGCAACATCCATGCACACAGTAGTACTACGCTAGTAGTGCCGCACCCACTTACTTTTATCTAGGCAGATGGGTAGGTGTATCCAAATTTGGAGAAATGCAATTACTCATCTATACAGCTAACTGAATTAAATGTGTGATCACATAGCATATGACCTGACTGAAGTTGTGAAAAATAGTTCTTCTCTTCCTACAATTTCACCCTAAACTAGTTTCCACAGAGAGACTGTGTCTGCTTATTTTGTCAACCATGGGGTTTTCTTCTTTTTTTTTTTTTCTTTGCCCTCTTTTTTCTTGTGTATTTTTTAAAAAATACAGTCAGGTTATCAGTAGAGAAATAAATACCTCATACTTTTGGTATTATGGAAGAATTTCCATTTTTAAAATGTGCATGTGCTACTTCAGAACAGCTGTGTTACTATCCACAAGAAAATATAGTAATAGAAATCCACCAGCAGCAAGTAAAGAAGTTTTGTCCAACAGGTGGAAACAGCTCAATCAATCAGTTTGCCCAAAACACTGGCATTTACTGCTATTATAACGGAAAAGGCAATTAGTCTACCATTCAAAGCGAATTTTCCCAGCATGGAACGCACATCTAGAGTCTTTGCTTCTCTTCAGAACCCACCTCCAGGCAACATCACAGAGTCACTACTGCAATTCAAAACTCTTAACTCACAGCAACTGCACTGGTGCTGCAGCTTGAGAAAACCAGAGATTCAAATGAGTGAAGCCATCTTCACTTGTTTCTCTTCAACTGTTTACCACAAGTTTCTCCCTAAGCAGCTCAGAGACCTAAATGAAAAAATCAGCACTCCAGACACAGGAGCTTTCCAAGCATGCTAGAATCACTTCATTCTCATTTTCTACATACCAAAATAACTAGATAATTTATATAACATTACGGATGACGCATATATGAGATATAGAACGAAAAGAGCAAAAAGTCTCGCAGCCTGGAATGCTCAGTCACATACAAAGTTCTTACTGTCTTGACACCATTATAGCTGGATACAAGCCCAGAATTAAGTCTTTAAGTCATCCAGATGAAGACAGCAGGTGCTGTAAAAAGCTGTCGCATTCATGAAACCGTCATATTCTATCACGTCTAAGGCCACTATACCATTATCTAAAGAGCACAGCAACAAATTTTCAGTGTTTTGGGTGCAGTACCACAGAGTCAAGCAAAAAAAGCAATTATGACACATGAATGGCTAAAACAACCATATAAATACCTTCCATCTTTATTTCCCCATCACCACCACAATACGCATAATGCGTAATAGCTGTATGGGAGCAAAGAAACACTAGCTTGCATTTCTCCACACCAGGCAAACATTATGAAGAACTGAGCTTATCTTCACACTTTTGGTTTCTTCCGTTTTCTGTGAAAATTACATTTTCACAATGAATGCCTCATTAGGACAGACCGACCTTGCTTTCTACATATAGCAACCTCTTCTTTTCACTCGGCCATTCCAATCCCTCTCCAGTAAACCTGACAATCTGCATTTGTTAACAAAGTAATTTATCTGTACGCAGTTAAAGACGGGATGCAAATTACAGTTTAACCGGAGGAAGGAAGGAGTGAAGTCACAAAGCTAACTCCTGGAAACAGTTCTGCAGCTCAAGGACAATTTACACACTTACCACAGAGACAATAAAAAAATCAGGAGATTTAAACGCTCATGCTTCAAATCACAGGCCCACTACCAACAGAAAAAAAAGAAACGCAACACTTCTACAAAACTTTATTCTGTAACTGTCCCCAATACAAGATCTCCTGTACCTTCTACTGCAGCCCTATCAGCCAGTGCATAAGACAGGATCCTAAACTAACTGGACTGTCAATCTGACTAATACAGCTGTTCTTAAGGGCAAACCTAGCGTACTTAATTTTGCTCATCATTATTAGCTTTCTTATTCCAGGACAGAAGCATCTACAGAAAACAATCTGATTCCTAGAGTGTTTAAGTCAAACTATGCACATAATACTCCCGCTATTCTATTATTCAAATCACCTTGAAAGAGTACCCTTAACCACTTGTAACAGGCTCTCACGGAACAACAACGATGGAACACCAACGATGATGACGACGTGCTGTTTTTCAGAGCACTCTCAGTGTTCTCCTGCTTGAAACACCCTACTGTTTACAAAATTATTCCATACAACCGTACCTTAAAACAATCACTATTTTTTTCCAAAGGCACCTTTGTTCTATCCCTCTGAACAAAGTAGGACACAGTTGCGTTACTTCGCTCTTTAAACTGCATTTGATGCACACCCAGGACAGCAGACCTTACCAACAGCCAGTGAAACACAGGAATGGCTTCATCATCCTCACTGGATACACAGTGGGACACCCCAAATGGTAACCGACGCAAAGCGCTCATTATAAACATCAGAGAACAGTTCTCAGACAACCCACCAGGTAACGCCTTGTAAACAAAATTCTCACCAGTGGAATGGTAAATCATTTTAAATTGATACATTTTAAATTGAAGTCCAGATGTGAATTTAAGCAAGCCTATAAACAATGAGGCAACGGTAAGATTCCAATATGGGAAATAAAAATCTTCAGTTATAAATACATACTATGCAAATACTTTAAATTCCCAGCAGTTTTCCTGCAAGTTTCAGTATTTTGAAGAGCTTTAATTCTGCAACACTGTTTGTATCTGATTAGAGAGATACAGCCCACGTTTCCTCTCCATATAAAATTCAAAAAGTCATAGCAATGCTGACCTTTACATTCTGAGTTCCCACTAACAGTAAGAAAATTATTTGCAAGCACACGCCAAATATATACACGTATATAAGCTTACTGGGAAGAGAGTTTACATACATTTTCATAGGTTGTGTAAAGCATGAAAGACAATTTAACAAAACTTGACATTGGCTCCTTTTCCTAGCAAAACAGAAAGTCCAAGTCTTTCTATAGACCTCTAAAAGGAACAAGAAACACTTGTAACACAAAGTGCCTGTCAGCTTGTTTGCTCTTTAGATTAGCGGGAATTAAACCGAACACAAATATATTTAACACGCATCCTTTTATACAGGGGAACAGGGTACATAAAAATGTACCTGAGAATCTCCGTACTTCATAAGCAAAGATTTAAAAATCAAAATTGGTCCTTCAGAAAACCTGTCCTCTGAGAAGCATCTTCATTTAATCGCTCTCATCTGAAAATGTTCTCATGCCCTTTAATATTCAAAAAACCTTTTTCCAGCTAGGTGGTCTCCCACGGAGAGAAACTAGCGGCAGGAGCGTTACAGGCACCCGCGTCTCCCTTTCTCCCCGAGACAGGACAGGAAGATCTTTGTATGTGTCCCGCTCCCCTTCCCCCCACCCCAGCTTTCTGGCAGCAAGAGGGAGGGCTTTTGTTGCTAGATGCAAGCCTC
>NW_009234645.1:0-4128 GCF_000690835.1 Fulmarus glacialis | reverse complement strand
AATAAAATAAATAATAAATAATCTATTATTTATCAATAAAATAAGAAAATAATAAAATTAAACATTGTAGCTATTAATTGCTTTCAAAGGCCTTGAAAAGGATATATTATTGTGCTTAAATTGGAAGACAGTTATCTCAAAGTGCTTCACAAAATAAAAATACTAACTTTCAGATAATTCAGAAAAACCTTGCATTACTAAATTCTGATATACGACATGATAAAAATTGTGATGAAATATTTTGGGGGATTAGATGGATTTCATTTCATCATGTGCTTTACTAGAGTGACCAGTTATGACTAGAACTGGTTTTTTTTAAAAAAAGGACAGACTTTTGAATTTGGCTGGGAAACATAAGCCTGAATATGATACTCACAGAACAAAAAAAGGAAAAGCATGAACAGTAACTCCAGTTTATGCATCCAGACCCTGAACAGTCTGTTGTCCTCCCAGAAGTTCAAAGGGACAGATCTCTGTCTTTCAGCATATGTTTTTTTAATGCAGTTGATTTAATGCTTGTGAAATGTTAAATCCAAACATAGAGATTAAGGTATTTTAATTAGTCAGTTAAGATACACTACAAATTTTCCCACTATTTCTTTCCCACCACTATTTTTAAGCCTGTGGTATGTTCAGTCTGATAGTGTAGTGGCCACTGGAAGTAGCTGTGTTGTAAGAAGAAGCTACAGTACAGTTACAGTGGTAAAAATGTCTTAGTCCCAGCAATACTATTCACTATTGTTACAACAAGTAGAATGGCAAGACAGAGAAATTAAATAACTAGTTTTTGCTGGTAGACAGTTGTCAAGAGAGATCAGCATAGTTTGGTTCCTCTGTTCGATCGCTGATAATACACACGAAGGCCATTACAAACTGCTGTCTATTGGCTTTCTTTTAAGGCAGATGAATTAAGAAAATCTGTGGAACTGATGGTTAATTTGGTTCTGGATCCTACTACAGCTGGATTTCTCCCACTGATTGTACATGTACATTTCTTATGCTTGTACATAAGAAACTTGGTGAGGCTGCAGAGCTGCTTATCAAAAGGGCTGTCTATACTGAACCAGTTCTTCCCCCACAGAGCTTCCAAGACCAATTAGCATCATCTCCAGAGTGGAATGCAGAGGAACAAAAGCTGTATCAGTCAGCTAGGTCATGCTGTTGCAAAAAAAAAAAGACAAACACCATACTTGGTGTAGGAGAAAGAGCACAAACTGGAAAATGTATTCAGCATCAACAAAGCCTCAGCTGGAGTATGGTGCCAG
Organism: Fulmarus glacialis; assembly: GCF_000690835.1. Taxonomy (NCBI): domain Eukaryota; kingdom Metazoa; phylum Chordata; class Aves; order Procellariiformes; family Procellariidae; genus Fulmarus; species Fulmarus glacialis. The sequence goes on along the minus strand of NW_009234645.1, from coordinate 2,863 downwards.
CACCATGTTTCGGAAAAGATACGGACAGAACAGAGAGGCCAGGGAAGGAGAATGCAAGAGCTAGAGAACAATCTGTTAAAGGCAGTTTGAAAGGATGGGAATTGTTTAATCTAGAAATGAGAAGACCAGTAGAAATCTTTTAATACACAACAGATAATGGGGGAGGAAGAAAAAAGGGAAATAAACAGGCCAGCATGAGGTCCTGACAGAGGTTGTGGAGTCTCCATCACTGAAGGTTTCTGGAAATAGGTTAGACAAGCATCGATGAGGAGTGATGTAGGGACAGCTGATCCTGTCTTGTGGCAAGCTGATAGACAAATGCTTTCCTGAAGAGCCTTCCTTCTATCCTGTTTTTAGTGACTCTAGCACATGAACATTACTGTTCCTCTGCACTCCATAATTGCTGAGATGGGCATATTGCCATGAGATGCCAGGTTGCTCTTTGTGAGCTCTATCTGTCTCCTAGCTTTGTTCCTCTGTGCTTCTTTTGCCATATAGACTACAGAAATGGAATAGCTGAACCTATCCCTTGGATATGGCAGGACTGAGTAACTCCTGACCCTGCTCAAAGCACATACCTAGCTATGGATCTATTTATTATCCTGTCAGCAGTTGGACATTTCTAAAACAGCTGGGCTCCAGAACCAGGAATAAACGCGGCTAGAACTGGGGTGACTAAGCATTTATTAGAGGAAGAGGTTTTCATGGCTATTAACTTTGTTGTGTTACCATACATGTGAGTGATAGCTTTTCTGACTCATTAGGACAACTGCCGTTACACAATAGACTGAGTAAGCCACTTATTTTGTACATGTTCTGGGTAACAACAATATTAGAACAGATGAGTTCATTGATATTTGGCTAGATGATGAAATAAGGACAGAGTTGTGAATGCAGACTTGCTCCTACAGCATTTGAAGTCAGGAGGGCTTCTTAAGAAATTGTGCTCCTATATGGCTCCTGAGCGCATGGTGAAAGAGAAGAGAGAGAGGAGCCCCCACAACCAGTATATGGTGACAGTAGAAGAGAGGCTTCTCTTTTGGACAGGAGCCCTGAGGGCTGTCCTCTTCCGTTTAGGCATCTTGGTTCTTCCAGAAACTTCAGTGGGAATGGGCTAAATAATTAAATCTCTCCCATCAGCAGAGGCACACTTGCTTTTTTTCCTTTCTCCCTGACTATGGAGGGACTTTGAGGTGTGTGCAGAGCACTAAGCTGGGCTCCGACTTGGGGAGAGGCCTCCCAGGGTCTGTGCATTTAAGTAGAAGGAGAGTCTATTTGTGGTACCAATTGAGAAACCTGCGAGAGCTGCACTTTAGCACGTGGTTAAAAGCAGCAGGTAAAAGGCTCTGCGTTCCTGTCCAAGACTGGGGGAAAGAAGGGAAAATCCCTTGAATGCAGTAGTGAAAGCTAGTGAAAGGGTGGCAATCTCATGGTTATTAATGATTACCATAGCCTCTATTTAGATCAAAAGATAAATTTATTTTATGAACTGGTAGAGAGTGTTTCTCTACTATCAACTTTTCCCAGGCCTGCTTATTTGTGGAGTCATAATACAGGGACAAGAAGCATAGCAAGAATAACATGTGGAAGAAGTTATCTGCAAAACAGCTTAGTGTTTGGATGGTTATGAAATCATGCTTTCTACCTGGCAGTGAATTTTACAGTAGCTATTACAGAGTGAGTATTTCTGACACACTTGGCAATGCTGGTCTGGGTTGTGCTGAATCTCACTGAAGTTGCAGGGTGTAACAACTTGCCTTTAATTAAAGAAACAGTTATACTTGATAGATCTGGCTGCTACACCCTACACACAAGCCCATGATACCAAAACCAAGATATGTGCAAAACGTGTCAGTGGTGACTCCAACACAAACCTCGGCAACAAAGCCTAGAAAGCTTTTCTGGATTGAACACTGACTACAAAACAACAGGAGCTGTGAGCAGAGAAAGACAGCCCTGCTAGTCTCTAGCTGATACCTTCGATCTTTGTGCAATTAAAACTTTTAGTGCAATGAACAGAATTGCCACATTAAACATCCATCTTCATCATTTGTACCTTTCCAGATGAACTGCTCACAACACTCACTAGGGTCCTAGAATAAGCAGCAAATGTACTATATCATAGAATCATAGAATAATATGGGTGGAAGGGACCTTTAAAGGTCATCTAGTTCAATCCCCCTGCAATGAACAGGGACATCTTAGAATAGGATAGAATGGATTGGGTTGGAAGGGACCCTCAAAGGTCATCTAGTCCGACACCCCTGCAAGGAGCAGGGACATCTTCAACTACATCAGGTTGCTCAGAGCCTGACCAGAGCTCGTCCAGCCTGACCTTGAATGTTTCCAGGGATGGGGCATCTACCACCTCTCTGGGCAACCTGTTCCAATGTTTCACCACCCTTCACCACCCTTATATCTAGTCTGAATCTACCCTCTTTTAGTTTAAAACCATTCCCCCTTGTCCTGTCACAACAGGCCCTGCTAAAAAGTTTGTCCCCATCTTTCTTATAAATCCTCTTTAAGTACTGAAAGGCTGCAAGAAGATCTCCCCAAAGCTTCTCTTCTCCAGGCTGAATAACCCCAACTCTCTCAGCCTTTCTTCATAGGAGAGGTGTTCCATTCGCCTGATCATTTTTGTGGCCCTTCTCTAGACCCGCTCCAACAGGTCCGTGTCTTTCCTGTGCTGAGGGCTCCAGAGCTGGACGCAGTACTCCAGGTGGGGTCTCACCGGAGCAGAGCAGAGTAGAGGGGCAGAATCACCTCCCTCGACCTGCTGGCCACGCTTCTTTTGATGTAGGCCAGGGTACGGTTGGCTTTCTGGGCTGTGAGTGCACATTGCTGGCTCATGTCCAGCTTTTCA
>NW_009234644.1:300-606 GCF_000690835.1 Fulmarus glacialis | reverse complement strand
TCTTAAGCACCGTTATTGTCTATATCATTTTGCAGCTTTTGCTTACAAAAGGACTGACCTTTCACAAGGTAAGTCATCTCCTACAGAACAAGGACAATCTTAAGTTACAGACATAATTATGCATTGCAGAAAAAAATACGCAAAATGCATGCAAATACCCAGACACACACACTGTGCTTGGTCACTGCAATATTCAAGTTCCGTTCTTGAACTGGTCTGAACACCACCAGATGGGAGCAAATGCATGTGCATTTCACAGAGATGTCAAAAAAAATTTTCTATTTCTATATACACACATACACATGC
>NW_009234644.1:0-238 GCF_000690835.1 Fulmarus glacialis | reverse complement strand
CTTCCACCTCAGCTGTAGCAACAGCCTGAGAAAGGTTTTAACTCCTACAGCAGATATGCTGGAAGGTCCATATTTTGTTGTGGCATTGTGCATTTCTTAGTTTTTAAGCACACACAAAAAGAGAAGCTGTTCTCCCGTCTAAAACCCAGCAGCGTTTGCACAGCAGAGACAGTTTTCGGAGCCCAGAAGGGGGCTGGGTTCCCATGCCCTCCCCTCGCCTGGCCGCGGCAGGACAAGC
>NW_009234643.1:620-1062 GCF_000690835.1 Fulmarus glacialis | reverse complement strand
ACCCTCCTCCTCCTCCACCTGCTGCTGGGGCTGTGCCGGGGGCTCGGTGCCCCGTGGGGACCCACCTCATTGTGGGGGAGACCGGCAGCGGAGAAGATGGGGATCTTCTGGCCCCGGGCAATGCTGTTCATCACGTCGATGGGCGAGATCCCAGTCTGGATCATCTCCTCGGGGTAGATGCGGCCATGGGGGTTGATGGGCTGGCCTGGAGCAGGAAAGGGAATGAGGCGCCCGCGGGGCACCCCGAAATGGAGGAGTCTCCCCCGTTGGTGCTAAAAATGAGGCCTGAGCTTCTGGAGGTAAGGAAGAAGCAGGCTCTTGGACCAGTGCAGCCACCCCGCACCAGCCCTGGGGTGGGATGGGCTCACCAGGCACCACCCCTGCACCCGTACCCCCACCCAGGGCACCCCACTGGGGACGGATGGAACCCCCCGGGGAGCTG
>NW_009234643.1:0-283 GCF_000690835.1 Fulmarus glacialis | reverse complement strand
CGGATCCCCTACGAGCCCCCCACGGCGTGTGGGGGCACCCGGGGCCTATCCTGCCCCTTGGGCAATGGCCGTGGGGAAACCCGGGAAAGGGAGAGCACCCATGGGTGGCACAGGACATCCCAGCTGCCCGGGGTGTCCCACAGGGGATGGGTGTCTGCGGGTGAGGAGCGGAGGACTTTGCACCCAGGGTGGCTGTGGGCACCCCCAGCCTCAGGGCTGCGTCCCACAGCCCCCCATGCCGGGGGACGAGGCTTCCCCATGTCACTGCATGGGGTGGGCAAGG
>NW_009234642.1:666-21466 GCF_000690835.1 Fulmarus glacialis | reverse complement strand
TATATACTTATATATAAAACCCCCAAAAGTAGTGACTTTCACTGTCCATTCACTTCCCTTAATATCTGGTTAACTTTTTTTCTCTTTCTATATTTATGCCCAGAAATAGCTCGGGGCTGCCTGCTGAGTTATATTGGCAAATTCAAGTAGTCTCTTACTCAGCTACCGCTTCCTTGAAAAGAAGATCAATAATTTTGTCACGGGAATCTTAAAAATATGAATCCTGAAAAACTTGTGGAAGGAGTTCAGATATGATGGGGCCCAGGTTGCCATGCAATTCTATACACTAAGAAAAACACTGTCAATCTTGTGAGACACTCAGCTCTACTTCAGTCTGTCTCGATTTATAATGGTTATTATTCTGACATAATTCCTTTTCTGTTAGCTCATATGCTTAATATGGGTGCTGTTTCTTTTTCACCTTAATTCCTGTTAGGAACAGAGGTCTCGAGCAATCCTGTTGGGTTATTTTGTCCAGTTTCTTACAATCGCATGCAGTAGGGATGTACAATCTTTCGCAAGTAAATTGTGTCCCCCCCTTAAGTAAGGTAATTTCTTTCAGGCTTTTTGTCTTCTGATGACTAGAACATGTCTTCTAAGTTCCAACGTAAATTTATTCCTGGCAGTTTGTATTTGCTGGTCCTTTTGCCAACAAAAACTTCTAATCTGAATGGTAGCCCATCTTCCATTCCAGTTCTGATGTTCACCATATGCTTATTTGTTCTTCGCTTTGATAGGCTTACTGCAGACAGCATCGTATCTCCTGCTAAGCAAACCTGTTTATCTGTACCCCCCTTGGTAAAAACTGGGCAACCCTGGTGTACGGAAATGTTAGGCTTTAAGTTCATACTCATTTTTCCAAGGCATTACTATATTGGTAGATGTCTAATGTCTACGGTAGTGGCTTCCAGAAAAAACCCCATCCTCATCCTGAAGCTGGGATGACTTTAGGCAAAGGTCTTCACTTCTTCGTGCCCAGATTGCTATTCACGCAGCTATATGATGAATTTTGCTTTTTGAAGTTATTTAAATCCAAGAAGAGAATTCGTAGTATTAGGAAGTAGGCATTTTTATTATTATTATCCAGATAACAAGATTTTCTCAGAGTAATGAAGTCAGAAAAAGGTTTATTATTTAATCCCGGTATATGTCTGTTATTTCTGAACCTAGACCAAGGCTTTAGCCATTTGCTATATGAATGTTTGTGTTCTTGTGACTTAAAAGTGCTACACAGATGGAGGCTAGTAAAATGACCATGACCACGAAAGCAGATTATTCTGAGATGATTTTAAATGGCCCTTTTTGCTGCATGATAGGAAGGTTGGCAAACAAGTCAGTGATGAATGTCAGAGTTTGCAGTCTGTTTGGTTTGGAAACTTGCTCAGAAGTTTGGATGCATCTCTGAAATTCATCAGAACCCCTTTGGTCTGAAAAACATTGATGAAAACCTTGCACATGACATTTTTAAAAAATTAATTTCTTCTAATTCCTCACATTAACTGGGCTGGAAATACCCAAGAAATAGGTTTCCTTGTTATATTTTCTCTGTTCTGTTTGCAGTGCCAGCCAAAGTCTTAAAGTGTTAGAAGCTTACGTACATAAATAATGAGAAAAGAAGCTAATGGATTTTTTTCCTTTTCTCTGAAAGTTCACAAATGCTTTAGAGCTGGACAAGGCTTTGAGTGTGTGTTTTCCTTCTTGCAGAGGTTTAGTAGAATTAAAGAGCAAGGACTTTTTCTTTTAGTATATCGAAATGGATTGTTCGATAACAAAGGAGAACCACAAACGTAGATCTGGTTGGCATAATGAGCAGGTTTTAGAAGAGGACTAGATAGTAAGTGAATGGTAAATATCATGAATAACAAACTCATATGCCAGTGATTTATTCCAAAAAGGGAAGGATAACCAAAAAATGCCTGATGGCAACACTAATACATTTGGCCCCCACCTCAAACTGCTTTCAGATGGATCCAGTCCCGCGCAGATCTATTTGAATGACCGGAAACAATTGCTTTTACTGTGATAATATTATGCCAGAGGAAGACCCGTCACATTTTTAGGCTTTGAAGAGGGAGAATATGTTTTTCAGATATGTGGTTAAATTAATATTTAGTGTCAGTCAGAAAATGTGCTGGATTCTCTTTGGGTAGGAAAAAAATTCTGTTGATCTCATTCACCGTATCATCCTGTATCTCTGCTTGTTCTGTTAGTCTTGTGCTTTTTGTACTCTTTTGCTATGATGCTTAAATTATGTCAAACACTGGATTATAATAGCCATGTGTTTGGTTACTATCTTCCCCATTTGTGAATAACCATACCTCTCTTTTTGTATTTACACAGCCATGATTTACCTTTGTTAGTAGCCCTTCTTCACCCAGTTTGTTTTCACTCACATGAAACAGTTCACCTGCGTTTACTGTGCTTACACAGTGCTCCCCCTTTTCATGCTAACACAGCACATCAAATATTTGTTTGATTTTTCTTTAAATATCTACCTAAATGAATAACCATTTCCTTTTAAAAAAAAAAGAAAAAAAAATGCTGAGCATCTTAATTCACGGGTCACAACTGCAAAGCCAATATGGTGGCAGAGGGAAACCCTCTTTAAAAGAAACAGAAATACCTTTAAATAAATAAATTTGGTCTGATCGTGCTTCTGCTGGAAAATTTCTTTAAGATGTCATTAAGCAGATGTCATTCTGTAAAATAAACAGCTGAAGCTAAAATTCATATTCTTCATTAACCTAAAGGGAGATCATCAGTATCACACATCCATCAGAATAAGATGAGAACAAGCCAGCCTTGTAGCAAGAAAGATTTGGGTTAGATGTTAAGAAAAATGAAATACTAGAATAGTTTAGTACCTGAGTAGACTCTCTAGGGAGGAGATAAAATATCTGCTGCTGAAGGCTTTTAAGAGGTTTAGACAAATACCTGCCAGGCTGGACTAGATATACACAATCCTGCATTAGAATAAGGGATAGCCTAGATGACTTCCTGAGATCCTTAGCCTCACGGTTTTTTATGATGCTTATAAGTTTATCTTGTTAATCAGTGTGAAAGCAAGCCATGGAGTGAACGAGGCAGGGAGACTGAACCTGTCCTTGCGTTCTCTAGGTAGGCTGCACGTGCAGGCTGAAGCATACTGAAAAATGTGAGATGGGGGCAGTGAATGCTTTTCTTCTTATTTTAGACTTTTTGCTTTTCTTTAATGCTGCCTGCTAAGTTTTGTGCTGTTTGTTTTCAGTATTCCTTATCAGCCAAACATTTTTCTCCATTTTCAAGTGGATTTGGTGCTCAGGAGAGCTGGCAGGTTAAGAGAAAGTTGATCTGAAGGGCTGAAAGTTACCTCCTAAACTCCTATGGAAACTAGTTGATCCAGATTCTAAAACATGTATTTATACACACCTGAATAATAGGAAACCAAAGAAAAAGAAAAGAAAGAAGAAAAAAAGGGAAAAAAATAGCCCCAATATTTGCAACTGTAAGCCAGAGTTCTGAATTAATATAATAAGGAAAACCAAGGATGATAGAATATGGAATAACTGATGCAATAAAGGATAGCAAATTAATGCTGAAATGCATTATGCTTCTATAAAGAAGATTTAAGGTGTCAAAATATTTTTCTGTTTCAACATGGAAGTTATTTGTCCTTGTGGCTGACATTGCTTAGTTTCTATGTATCGTTGCAATGGGTGGAAACATCCTTTAACTGCCAGACAGCACTTACCGATAAGCCAGCCAATTAATAATGTTGATTTGAAAAGCCCAAGAATAGGTGAGAAAGCAAAGTCCTTTGGTAAGTCATATTTGCACAGTATTAAGAGTCCCCTTTTACCTGATCTAGTAAACATGGTATTAGGAACTCTGTGCTATTGAAAAGTTGAGAGACTATAATGATATGTGTAACTGATAATTGCCACTCCTAACTATTCAGCACCCACTTATCATGCCTTTTGTACATACATACCTTTGAAATAGACAGCTTATGGCATATGTATTTCTCTTTCCTAAATACTGATGGGGTGATTTTTTTTTTTTCTGATACATTGACCTGTTTTATCAAAGAAGTAAATGTAGAAGAGGAATCAGCATTTCCTTCAAAGTTGGTGGCCCTCAAACTGTAGACTTTACGTTAGGTCTGGATATGCAAACAACAACGCTCTGTTTGCTCAGCTGATGCCATAGTCTTCTCTTACTGCACTGTTGTATGCACTCAAAAGACAAGATGAATACAGTTTCTGATGAAAACAAAAGGTGATCTAAATCTATAAGCAAATGCAAAAGCAATTCACTGAGGTAATTGTAACTAATTGCACACAGCCACCGCTTGTTACCTTTGGTCTTTGGCATGAATCCGCTGAGTCTCAAGCAGCAGAAATACTGAAGATGTAAGATAGTGGCACACAGAACTAGTCTTAATCGTGAGGGAGGCTCGAGCAGAGCAGAAGTTGTCAACTGGCAACAGACTGTACTCCATCGTCTGTATCTTTGTATGTTCCTGTACTGTTGAAAAGGCATAGAAATGGAATTAATTAGAAGTAGATGAAGCTGTTTGATTAAAGGGCTTATTTGTTGCCTAGACGTATGTATAGGTATAGAAATGCAGTTAGTTTGAGAGTGCCATTAGCAGTGGCAGAGACCAGAAGTGATAGAGCTTAACCCTCACAAGAGCTGCACTGTAAAGCTGTGTCTAGTTTTGATCCCTTAGTGCAGGACGTGCGTTATACTAGAACCGTTTCTACCTCTTAACTCTTTCCGTGGGGTAATTTCCAGCAAGAGTCATCCTGTTCTGGGAAAGTACACACAGTGCCAGCTCCTTCCTTCCTGCAATAGACGGGGTTGAAAACAAGAAGTACGTCAAAGGCTTTCCTTAGAATATGCAAAATACATAAATTTGTCAGCTTTCAAAAATCCTTTAAAAGTACGGCTCTGAGGATCGCAGAGGAAAAGGACCTAAAGTGTCTGTGGTATACTATTGCCCTGTAGCTATTTGGTGTGCGTGTGAGAGTGATTATAATACATACGGGATTGAAAAAAGTCTCTCAAAAGCGACGATATTCGGGTGCTGTGCAGTGCTGCTGCCTTCAGCAATTTATCTTTATCAGTTGCTGCCTAAGTTCACACAGATGGTATTAGAACTTATCTGCATTTCTGGTCAGAAGGTGGACTTTGAATGCTTCTGTGATCTGTTTTAATGTGTGTTGCATAGTCTTTGTGCTATTACTCTGTTGTCTTCCTAGAGCTGCAGAGTATGAAGAGGGGAACGTTGACTGAATGTAACCAGTGCCAATGTTTTACTTGTCCTGGTTGAGTGAGTTTCGAGGTCCAGTATTTCTGCCCAGTACATTGCGTGTTGCTACTTTTGAATGAAAACACTATTGACTTATGTGCTATAGTCGAAGTGTTCAACCACATGGTTCAGCACTGCCAACTTACTAATACGTTGTCATGGTCCACAGTCGTAAAATACTTGAACGCTTTGTGGGGGAGAAATATCAATCTATGTGGTACCCATCATGTGAGAAAATGTTCACCAGCATCAGTCAAGTTGGAACAAACCCACCCTTAATCATCATAAATGTATATTACATATCTGTTCTTTCCCTTGAGAAAGTGACTTACTTTAGATGAAAAGAAATGCACTTCATATTTCAGCTGATAATGAGAAGTTAATAAAATTGGGATTTTGTGCAATGCAGGACCTCTGACATCTTAATCTTTAATAAAGAGACTTAAACTACCAGGAACTGCTGGTGCTGACTGGCACAGCCAGACTCAAGAAACACCAGGAGAGACTGGTCAAATGAACTGTTAAACAACTCTTCCTAATCCATCAGGAAGAAACAATAAGTGCTGGAAACATCTATTTACCATGCATCAATCACGCTTACCTAAGCAATTTCTAAGTAATTATACTTCTGTTATATAGTTCCTGAGATGACTAGTCTGAATGAGACATTTGCTTTATTAAAACACAAAAATTTACTTCAGTTGACATATCAAATGCTGTTTCACATTCTGACAAAGTAGTAATTTTTCTGGACATAACCTCTGCTAGTTGTTGTGTTAAAATCCTATCTGGAATTCAAATAGCTACTTTTCCCTTTTAAAAGTTTGACAAAGCGAGGGTTTTAAAATTTTTAAGTGGTAGAGATTTTGTCTGTTGAATTTTGCTAAGTCAGTAAAAAAAGTATTTGGACCAGCTTGCCAAGATGTGACCTATGGGAAGGCAATATTTTTGGGGTGGGGAAATAATAATTGATCTTTGCTGCAGTAAAAGCTTTCTGTCTTTCTTTCTTTCTTTCTTTCTTTCTTTCTTTCTTTCTTTCTTTCTTTTTTTCCTGCTTGCTTTTATCCAAGGGCATCCATGTAGGTACAGGGAGAGAGGCACTTCTGTAAGAGACTCTGATGGTCTCCAGAATAGAACAAGTTGTATACATCTAGCTGTTCTTGTTCCTGGTACTGAAGGTTTAAAAGTTTTGCTTATATTTTTCCTGGCCAGTATAACATTCTAGACTAACAGACAAATTAATGAAGAGCAATTTGTATCTTCATTTTATATAGCTATACAAATATAATATCTTGTGTCTTGTTGACCTCTGATGTTTGAACATTGTGGAGTTATAAAAACATATATATATGTGTGTGTGTTTTACAAACCCATCATTGTGTGGGGCTTTGAAATGTCGTTTTCTAATCCACTCAGAGAAAGGGGAGGGATAGAGTCTTTGTCAGTATCCAAGCAATTAGGATAATTAAAAAAGAAAGCTTATTGGGTAAACATGCTCTTAGATTGTGACCTCTTAATTAATGGACTACAGGGAGAAATTACAGCAGTGGCAAGATAATTAACACATGCATTTAAAAAGAACTGTTAGACAAGGGTATTATAGGATAGTAAGACACAGATTTGAATCACCGAAGGACTATGGAGGTGAACAAACACAGTTGAACAAGACAAGATTTGCATGTATGAGTGCCCCAGCACACAAGAGGGAACAGATTAGGTTAACTTTGTTATCACATGTAGGCGGCTCTTTTAGTAGTACATTCCCTTCAGTGAAGTATTTTAAAAGTCCGTGCTGATTTTTGTACAGTCTCCACGGAGAAGAATTCTGCCACAGAATGTTGTTGCCATTTTTAATAATTCTGAGTATTGCTAGTAGAGTATTGGAAATCTTCTTGCTCTCCTTGACGTGATCGTTGACAGCCACCCATCATCATCAGGGATGCAGTACGTAGCGGAATGACAGGGGCGGGGGGGGTGTCACCGTAAGGACCCGAGCAAGGCTGTTATGCGGCATCTTGCACATGTCTCGCTGGTTTTGTTGCTGTTACTAATTCTAACAATTCCAGTAAATATTTTGGAAACTGTATCAGTAATTTAAAAAAAAAAAAGTTTAGGAACCATTGTTATGTTTAGAAGTGTTCTGTATTTCCGGGAGACAAAGAGGAAATCTTATGTCACCTCAAGCTTTCGATGCTTTAAGAGATCAACTTTGTAACATCACAGACGCATGTATATTTTTCTCTCCCTTCATCTCCATGCTGAGACATCTATTTAAATTGAAACTTCCAATAAATTTCTGAAGAAAATAGGGTAGATTTAAAAAACCCCTTCTATGTTTTTTCACACGCACCTGTGTGGCACGTACCATTTGTATACGGCCAGAGCAGGCTGCCCGCAGGACCCGGGCTGCCGCAGAACCCCCGGTGCCGTCCTGGAGCACGGAGGAGGAGGGGCTCCGCTCACATCCACAGTGTGGGAATTTCACAGGTTTTTGGTACACCCGAATACCCGATAGCTGGTCACTGGAAAGAAGCAGATTATGATATTCTTGGCTGTAGTAATTGCTTAGGAAAGTGTGGAAGATTGTGAGGATAAAAGTTAGCATATTGCTAATGAACCCGATAAAAGAGTATTGTGAAGAAGCAGTCTGCTAGAAAAGGGATCTTGGGAGATCTTTCTTAAAATTATAGCCTTGTACTGAAGGGAAATTTGAGATTGTTTCCCTGCCCTAGGTAAAATCAGTCCATTACTCGGTTCTGCTAAATCATCACAGCTGAAAGTAATGTGAAGCCACCTTTTTCAAATGTCCCGAACTGAACACGGTCCGGTTTTATCAATATAGTTAGTGGATCTGATTGACCCTTCTCTCTGGCACAGTTGCCCAAAGGAGGGCCCTCTGCGGCGGTCTGTCTGAGCCAGAGGAGAGGGTGTTTGGCTGTGCAAGATACCCGATAATCTGCATCCCCCAAGAGAAGCCATGAGTGCAATGAACAGAGCACGAGTTGATCCATAGCTGTCATCCCGTGTGATTTCTGGGATACCTCAGTCATCGGCAGTTAAAGCTGACCCCTCAGAAAGACAGACGAGCAATAAACAATCTGCTTTCCTTTTGCAACATCGGGTAGCTCGAGGAAAGCAGTGCAGTAATTGCCTGCTTGCACAGTGGTTGCAACCAAAGCTCAGGAATTTGCAAACTTCTTGTGAAAAAGCAAAGTGTGATTTGTAGAGTTTGGGTCACTTGTGTGCTGTTGGGTCCCAGCAGCTGATTACAGAGTCATCACCCCCAGTGTGGAACTAGCTCAGCCCGAACAAGCTGAAATACCCAAACCAGACATTGTCGGATTGATTTGCCACTAAACGATCTCATTCCTCGGAATTACAAAGCGGGGCCATGCAGGCTATCGAGTGGGATTTCTCAGGCCTATGTCGTTATACATGAGCAAGTAACTTGCACCCAAAACGGTGGGAACAGCTTAGATATGTAGTGGCTATCAGTAATGGTTATCAATAATTCAGTAACTGTAGTTTTTAGGAAACACAGTGTGTGGCTAGTGAGGAGCAGAGCAAGAGGCGCATGCATCTTTCTCCCCTGTGATTATTTTTTCCCCCCTTTGGACTTAACATCCATTTTTTGAAAAAGAAGGGCACAATTACATGCAAAGATCAAGCTGTCTGTGATCATCAGAACTACCTCGAGAGTATGCTTTTTGTCTCTAGGGAGTGAGTGTTTCTGGACTGACGGTCAGGATGTTCGCACCTGAACAGTACAGGGAAGAAAAGCCCACGCTGTCAGAGCTAGGGTCTATCTGATGGAGCATCGTGTGTTCCACGGTGACCAGTAGCCAACGTCTCAGGAGCAGTATAAAAACATAACAAATATGCGATGGCAACACTAAAGCTTGCCCAAACTGCAGCCAGCCTGCAAACAAGGTCTGAACTTTGGATGGGATATGGAGGTGGGTTGTCTGTGTAGAATATCTCTCGTATACACAGTAATACGTGACAAAGCAGTTTTCTGTGCTCTCTAATCATTAAATCTCCTAAACTCTAGTTTATAAAAAGAACAAACTGCAGAAAAGTCTAAAACTAAAATGATTTGTGTTAGGAGATCAAACCTCATGTTACAAATGTATACACAAGCCAAAGCCGAATGATTATGTACAGTTTAAGAAGATGTGATTTGCATAAGTCCCCACTCCTCACACTATCACGGGGAACAAAGAGATCCTCTGCCAAGCCAACATTTCACATATCCAACCGTGCACTTATCCCAAATCCCACCCACTTCTTGGTAAGTCTTAGTATTGCTTCTTTTGTCTGTATATAAATGTCCCTGTTCAGTACAGTGTTCATCCTACCTGGAACACTAAAGATGCATGTAGACAAAAACATTAAAAAAAAAAAGCTTTATGAATGTTTGATTAGTGACTTGGGCCCCAAATTTTTAACTAATTGAGTACGTTAAATAGTATGTCTCTGAAAGACTAATACAAGACACTTTTCAAAGCTTCTTTAATAAAAATTCTATTTGGGATTTGACCATAATGGCTATCCTTGCTTGCCAAAACATGACTTCTTAGCAGGTGACTTTCATCAAGTACATCTGAAATAGTACCTAAATGAATTAGCAATAAAATGGACTTAGGCCTAGCAGTAGGAGCCTCCATTAATCTTGGGTTAATCACTAAAGAGATGCCATTCACTTTTCTTAAGAAGTCACATTTTTCTCCCCTTGCTGGCGACCAGATTTCATAAAGTAACATATTTCTAATGAAAGGGCTCTGCTTGAATTAAAACCCTGAAGGTTTATGCAGATTTTAGTTTTGATTACTGCTGGCATGGGCTCTTAGCAGACTCCGGAAGGTAGGTCCGCAGTGAAAGAGTCCCAGCATGCAGTTCATAATATTCTTTGAAATAAAATAGTGCACTTGTACTTAGTGGCTTTAATCAGCTCTGACTTTTGATAGTCAAACAATAGCTAATTACAGTAACACCTGCCTTCTAAGTCATGTCATGTAGGTTATTGCCAACAAGAGACCTTGTATCTTAGCTGCATGATTATTATAGAGTCTAAAACCTATCTGTTAAAAAAAGAGGGGGGAGAAGAACTGAGTTTGGTAGCCATTATACGTATTTTGATTGTCTGATGCATTTCTGGCTTTTCTGTTTGCAGTTTTCTGTGTTTGAAAGGCAGGAGTTGGTGTTTATGGCCAGATCAGAGATTTGAGTTGCAAGGAAAAGGATCTGGTTTTGCAGCTCTCACTTTTCTGTGAAGTAATGATAGATAATGCTGAATGTATACATTTCTAAACGTATTTGAATGTCTCTCAATTTTCAATGTAACACAAAATTTAAAATACGTTGCGAGTTGTTCGTATCATCTAATCTCTGGCGTGTAGCCATAAGGTAGAATTTTATTTCACTGTCATTAAATGCAGTGGTACGGTGAGGGGGACAAAGGCCCCTTCATCAAATTTGGAAGGATTTCATAAAATAAAATACCCAGCTAAGAACCTGATTTTGACATAACAGACAATGTTTCTGAAAATAAATCCACACCTTTTTTCCCTATTATTTGCCTTTACTGTGAAGAATACAGTCAGATGAATTTCACTGTACATGCTAGCTGCTGCGGAAGCCATAAATTATTGTCTCATTGAAGATTCTTTTCTCATTAATTTTGCTAGCAAATAAGGCTTCATTTTCACAAACTCAGTCAAGTGAATAATATCAGATGTTCGCCAGAGGCTCAACAGCCACTGTAACAACTCGCCAGCAGTCAGAACTACAGATATGTGTGCGGGTATTGCGAGGGATGCTCCCTCTTCCAGACCCAAAAAGATAACGGGTCAAATTCTACGCCCAGTTCTGCCAGACGTGATCTCAGAACTGTGTGACCAGTGAAGCTACAAGGGCGTTTAATAATCTGACCATTCAGAGAAAGCCTGCTAATAAAAAAGGGACAAAACCGAGCCATAGTTCGATCTTGTTTTACAAAGTATATTTCTATGTGTATATTTCAGAAAAGCTGTTGCGTTACAGTTGGGTTATGTACAATGTAGAGAATTTCACCACTCTTTCTCCATGGTTTTGAAGGCAAGAAGATGAAGTTTTGGGAAGAGTATCATTCTCAGATAGCTCTGCTCTGACTGACCATAGAGAATCTCAAAATCTTTTGGGATTTTGAGATGATGTGATGTATCTCTGCTTCAGGCTTTTCACCTGAAATCTTTCTATTGCTGTCAGCAGTGGCAGAGCAGCTAATTTAGACAAGCCACTTGCATATTGACCTTTATTATTTAAGCTGCAGCAAAATACTCACTCAGGATCAAGGCCTTGCCACGTTAGGCAGTCTGTGTATTCTTCAGAAGTGACAGTCCAAACCTCTTAAAATGTAAGTACATGAGAAAATTTGAGGGAGGTGGTCTGCCTAAGGTACATACAGGTTGCCTCTGAGCTGTGGGACAAGTGTGCTCTGTAGCATGGCCCACAGCCCTGGTACCAGGTGCAGTCAGTGGAAGGGACAGAGTCCACTGTAAAAAATGAGGTCCTTCATCTCCATTTGGCTGATGGAGAAACAAGTGCAAAGTGTGAAAAGACTGAGAGTGAACCGATCAGGCAACGGCTGAGCGGGGAGTAAAACGCAGGGTTTCTTTTCCTGAGTTCCAATCCAATGCGCTCTCATGCTGCTTCCCCCCTGAAAATATAAGAAAAGGCAAATTTGAAGTTGTGTGTAGAGTACTCTGCTGGCTATAATCATGTTAAGACTCCAAATCTCAGTGCATGATACAACTCAGTCCCCTAGGACACAACAGTTTTCTGTCTTTCCTGGCACCTGAGCACCTATCTCAATATAGATTTTGCCATTTTATTTAATGGTTTGTGCAGAACTTTGATGTAAAGCTGTACATTGGCCACTCTTCACATTTTAGACAACTGAATCCCAGTCTCACCTGATACTGCGGCTGCCATGTGCGACAGAAAATGAGTCGTGAAACAATGCATTACCTGCATTGTGAACCATCAAATCTGAGTGCTGAAGATGTGCATAGGTGGTTTAAATTTCTCTTTACAATCAGACTGTATGTTTAAAAAAACATTCCTTCTGGATTATACAAGGAGTTTGCAAGGGAATGCATTCAGGGTTACCTCAATGAACAGGGAATATGAGTGCATGTTAAAAGGAATTGTTTCTAACTCTGCTTCCCAAAGCTACTTTTAAGTTCAGTGTTTAATGGGCTATTTTTTTCCCCTGTAAGTTATTCTTTCTCACTCTATCATTTGTCATGTTAACCTCAAACTGTGTAGTAAGAAATCTTCTTTATATCAGTTACCATGTTTGCCATATCTGATCAGTTTGATTGATCATTGCCTCAGCCACAGGTTGGTAATAAGCTGTTTTGAGAGAGACACACATTTCCCATAGGACAAAATTGGCATGACAGCATTATAAACTGGCCATTTATCAACCTTCTCCCTGGTGGTCACTGTCTGAACACTGTTAGGCAGGCAGGCAGGCTAGACTTCTGCGGCAGTACGGGGGGGATGGAATCGGAGCCAGTGGGCACTGTGGTGCCGCTAATACAAGAGACAGTAATAAATGACACTGTATTTGAATCAAAATTGTTAGTGCAAATGTCACGCTTAAAGTCTACCAACTTCCTTTTCTAAAAGCTGCTCCTCCAGATGCATGTCAGACTGTGCTGTTTCCTCAGCTGAATGGTCCTGCTCCGAATGGGAGCAGGTCAAAACTATCAGCAGAAGGAAAGAACTGCTTCACAGGGAATGATGAGATGCCTTTCCTGTACCACAAGGTGATGATACTCCCTATGCTCTCCAGAATACTGACTATAACAAACACATTTTAGTTAAAGCTTTGCGGGCCTCAGGATTTTATAGACACTGTTTGTGTATGTATATGTGTGTGTGTAGAAAAAGGAAAAAAAAAAAGATACACACCGCCTTAAAACCCTTATGCAGATATTCTTCACTTACATTTTCATTTACTTAAAATCCAGGGACGGAAGAAGGTGGTGCAGGGCCTCCAATGCACTGTAGCACGGTCACATATCTCTTCCTTGCACTGTTGCTTAGAAAGCAGCAGCAGATCCCACCCTCGGGAAGAGCAGCAGGCCTCCTTTTCATAGCTGGGCACTGGGAGAGCTGGGATTTTTGCCCTCATATATCTTACACCTTTACACTTCTGCTGTGCTAGCTGTAGGTCCCAAGGATCTTGAGGGTGGTAATAACTCTTGGATCTGTTACTGCAGGTACTATGAAGACTCAGTAACCAGCCTTGCATTAACTTCAGGCAGTGGCGTAAAGAAACAATGGCCACAGTTGAAATGATGACTTTTTCCTTTCTTTTTTTAGTAAGTTTCAAAGTATGTTTTTACCAATCCGTGATCTGGGCAGTTCTTTCATAAATGAAGAATTACTGGGGAAATCACCCATCCTTCTCTCAGCAACAAGCTTAGAAGGGGAGTGGGAAAAAGAACAAGAATTCAATTCTATGACTTCAAGACATGGGTCCCGAGCTGCAAGCGTGTATTGCCTGTATTTTAATTAGGCCTGGATTAAATTCGATGCAGGAGCTGAAGAATCCCTTTAGTTAGAACTTCAGAATAAAACATGACTGGAGAAATCCACAGTTCCCTTTAGAGGCTGCTCCTACACCTGTCCTGTTAAGTCTAAAAAACCCATCCTGTTTCTCTGCTCCATCCCTTAGCTGAAGAGATGACGTTATGTATGTCCTACAGATGCCACATTACCCAGGTGCGCCGTGGGACTAGGACACACTAGTGCATCATATATTTACTTTTGTGCACAAAGAAAAGAGGATGAGTAGAAGCTCTTCCCCCATGGTTCAACTGTAGAAGTTCAATGGCTGGGTCCCACAAATCCTGCCCAGTTCTGGTTTGTTCCTTTGTTAAATGGAAATAAAGCTAGAATAAGCTAGAAATAAAATATATCAAAGTAGCACCCTCAGTATAAATCTTTGGAAAAAAGTTTTTCTAATATCTACTCAGTACAGTCTGTTAAGCACGCTTGACTTAATCTCCTTGCAGCAGGCCTTGCTGCAATCTTGAATAATTTTTTTTTATTGCAGAAAATTTAGATATATTAAAATATTGCGGATTCCTCATTTATTGCCTTACTCTGCAATACACAGACCAAATGATGTTCCTAATTCACTAGAAATTCTTGTATCTTGCAAGAGAATGTTTGCATTGCAGGAATAAAAAGAGTGGGAAGCTGACTTTGCACTAAAATGCGTATTTTATAAGATCTTTCTTGATCTAGGAAGGTGTTTAATCACATGCTTAATTTGACTCCAGCGGAATTGCTTACATGCCTAGAGGTAACGCATACTTAAGTTCTCTGCTGGTTCAGAACCTGAGTTTTAGTTGTGTAGTATGTCATGCTTTAGTGATGCTTTTATCCCAGAACCCTCCACTACGTAGGGTTTCCAAGTGCTTTAAGAAAATCTTTCCCTGTATCTTACTTTTCTGGAGATCTTTGGCTTGACAGTATGTGAGATGCATGTTAGAGGAAGAAATCCATCTTCTGAACAGAACTGAATAAGATGTTACAAAACTTTTCTTCTTTTAACCTGCTCTGTGTGTTGTGTTTTTTTCCCACAGAATTTTGGTAAAGTGACTTTTATTTTACAGCTGGAGTGTGAAGTTATTCCCAGACTGCACAAACTGCAATTTTTAATCTTAACGATAGGTTTAGTGACCACTGAAGTGTAAAATAAACTACTGTGGCCTAATCAATCAAATCTGCATAGTTCAGAGAAAGCACCTGTATGAGGCTTTTATATCAGAATGTCTGTAATGGTAATAGATGTTTATTAGCAACCATAAAGCTGTTTGAATTTAATATCTCTCTAAATAACACCAACAGCATTAAAACAAATCTCTAAAGCAAATGCAACTGCGCCATAAACAGTCCACAATGTAAGGTTTAAAAGCCATTACAAGAATCCTGTGAGATTCATGGTTTGTTCTGTGGCTTTGGACACTCAACTGTGAGTGAAAAAACCCTGCAGCTGTGGTAAAGAGCCCCTAGAATAAAGCATTGCCCAGATACTAATGAATTGATAG
This sequence comes from Fulmarus glacialis, assembly GCF_000690835.1. Lineage (NCBI taxonomy): Eukaryota > Metazoa > Chordata > Aves > Procellariiformes > Procellariidae > Fulmarus > Fulmarus glacialis. The sequence continues at coordinate 6,064 of NW_009234642.1, read as the reverse complement.
ACCTTGTATTTTAGCGCAAAATGTATACAGCTATCTTGTTAAATTGAATGGACAGCGGAGGCTTCTAACAAGGCAGTGTTCACAATTCAGCTACATCTGAAATGTCTTCAAAAATCAGGTTGTAAATCATATACCATCAGCTTTTAACCCCAGAACCTGCTCCTGTGAAGTGCTGAGGACTCTGCAGTTGTTTTGAAACACCAAAGAGGTTGCAAGTACTCCAAACTTGTTAGGTTACTAATCCTTTATAGTTAGAAGTGAACAAGGAGTACCTCATGACCAGGTTTTAGGTTTTCTTGGCACTTTTATATCTGTAGAAAACATGTATGATTGTAAGAAAATAGCATAAAAGCAAAACCGTCAATAAGCCATTAAGCCCATGTTAATGCACTTTTGAGGATTTAAAAAATATTCAGGTTTTCAAAAATCAAAAAATAGGTCAGGTTTTCTACTGTTTAATGAAGAGTTCTTCTTTGGTTCCTTGTTTTACTGGAATTTTTAAAACATCCTTGGAGATGGCTATAAGCTGGAAAATTCTGAGACAAGCTGCTTTTCAATGCTGGTCTGCTTCTGCTTGCTTTTCAGGTTTGGCCTTGTACAGTGAAATCCACAGCAGGGTGCTAGATCTCCGATTCATTACCTCAGCTCCTGAGGCAGGAGGTGATGGAGTGTAAGTTCTTGTTTATGTCCACGCCTTCGCAGCAGATCAGTGTTCTAAATTTCAGCTGGGGCCATTTTTAAAAACTTACCAAAATGCAACTTTTTTTCCCTGAAAATACAATTTCGGCTGAGAGAGGCTACTTGTGGACTAGGCTCTGGAGTGGTTTAAAAACAAATAAGCCCTGGGAATTTTGGGCCTGGCTCCTTCATTAAAGGATCAAGGATAACAGGGAAGTTTTCCGCATAGAGGTGCGGACAGTGGCTGGCTGAACCGGGTCGATGGTGATCTTACTTAGGTGTCTTCTCCTTGAACGGTGAAGACAGCCGCTGATCTCCCATAGGTTTATAGGATATGGAAGCGAATAAAACGTTGTTTTGTGATACTGACGCAGTCTGAGGTCGGGGCCCCCAAGAAGCAGTTGTTTTTTTGGGTAAATGTGGTCAGATCAAAGCGTTGGAAAAGAACAAGACATTCAGATGACAGGAGGTCACGGACATGTTGGAGAATAAGGGGCGACAGTGTTCAGCCCGCAGCTGCGGTTAGCTGCCGGCAGCGCTGGAGGTGGCTCTCGCGGGCGGGTAATGAGCCCTGCCTGCGAGCGAGGGGAGCGCGGCGGCCCTCACAGCCAGGGGAACATTGAGGCGCTCTGTGCTTTCAGCGCAGGCCCTGCAGAGCCAGCACGCGGGCTGCCGAGCTCCGGCCTCTTCGGAGGATCCCCGCTCCCAGGATGGCGTTCCTGGGGGTGAATTGTCCAAAAGAGTGAGGCCCAAATGGGGATTTTTCCCCGCACAGAGGAGGAGAAATGGAAGAAAACCCAGCAGCCTTTTGCTGGGAGTGAGCAGTGACAGGGCACCTGATGGAGCGTGGCTGAAATCTTGTCTCTTCCTGGGAGGGTCTGGAGTAGGAAAGAGACTCCGGGAAATAAAATTTCGGCACCAATTTTTTTGGTATTAAACTGCCGTAGCTGTCGCTTCCAAACGCTGAACCTGGTCTCTAAGGAGACTGGCAGACAACTGTCTGTAATACCCGATTGCGGTAACCGTTGTGGTGAGCGCCTGGGACACATCAGCTTTATATTTGTGCTCTACGGTGTGTAAAGGCACCGTCTGCACCGAACAGAAAAACACCCTGGTCCCGCTCCAGGGACGGTACAGAGTGGCCGCAGACAGTTTGGGGGAGGAGGTGAGAGACAGAGAGAGAAGCCTATCGCGTATGAACTCCCAAAACAACTGTGAATAATCAAAATGAGTGTTACTTATCATTTATAGGAAGTTAAGGATTGATATGTGGCATATGGAAGGTGTTAAGAAAAAAAAGCTGTATGGTTAGATCTGCTGTCCATCTCCTCCTGCCTATGAGCAAGTGAACAGCTTTTCCTCAGCTTTTTAAATGCAGCTAAATAAGAACTCTGTGTAATAACAGAATGGTTTCTGTTTTAAAAAATCATTCTTATTTTGCTATAAATTACAAAACACCACCACCACCCCCCCAAAAAAAAAAATCTGACTTGAGCAAAAACAATTCCAGGAGACAGCTAACAGTGCTGCCTTAGTGTGATAACAAGCCATGATCTCAGCGAGGGAAGCTGAGGGGGAGACAGTCCACCACCACCAGAGATTTTCTTTTCCATCAGAGAGAGAGAAAAATTTAAACAGAAGGCAAAGGAGGATGGGATTGGATACTAGAAGCCATAAACCAGAGAGAGAGCCAGTAATTGTTTCAGAGAATTAAAATAATGGAATTAGTACTTGGACGAATACACTCTGTGTTTTGTTGGGAAACCCACCAGTAATAGGAGCAAGTATTTTGCGCACGTTTCATGTATCCATCTATCAAACTGTTCACTAGAGGCAGGTTTAAGTTTTGCCCATCGTTTCAAACTGCTGTTAGTTTTGTGCCGCATTTGTCCTTGCATCCATTGGCATTTTTTCTGATCAACTGTTAAGTCTGTGAGTTTGCCTTGATCCCCGGGAATCTGCCGAGTGTGATCACCTCTCATGAAACAGTACGTGATGCGCTCAGGAACGAAACAGCAAACCCACAATGACCTGGAATGGCTGGTTCATCTCTTCCCTCCTCGCTCTCCTCCCCGTTTCTTTGTTGCATCTAACTTTTATGTCTTGCTTCACTCTTGACTTACTAATTCCTTGAAATAGAACCTATTTTCTTTGTCTTGACTACTTGGCATTTACTACAAGGTGCCAATCCTCAACTGAGTTTCCTAGGTGCTATGGCAGTATACTGAGGAATGCTGAAGGAGCTTCTCACTGGAAATACAGTTATTTTTTGTGAGGCAAGCGTGAAGTGCTGAAGACAGAAACAAGATGTTCTGGGTCTGTTAAGTGGTTATACTGCTTATTGTATAAGCAATTACAGTTGTGTGACTAGCTGGGTGCAAAGCTGGCATTGTGTCTGCTAGTTTTCATACTCTCTGCAGGATGATAAATGAGTGAACTGAGCTCAGCAGGTAGCAGAGTTATCTTGCAGTGAGTGCATCAGGACGAGGGAAATTAAGTAAGGAAGAAATGGAGAAACTAGTGTCCAGCCTTTCCTTAGGTATAGAAAGATAATTCAGTCCTATTTCATTTATCCCTGCCTTCTGAATTCACTTTTTAAAACAATTTACCATTTTGTACATCTTGTCCAGAAACATAATCCTTGCTGTATCAAAACATGCACCATTTACAAAGTTCCAATATTAATTTACAGTGCACACTAACAGTTAAGAACGCTAGTATCCAATCTTAAGCAAGGTACCTTAGTGTGTTACTCGATGATAAGGATAATAATTTTACCTGATAAAAAGGTTATTACCGGTGCTTCAGAAAGGGGAGAGCTTCTTAAGTTTGGGTAGTTAGCGCATGAGAGAAAGGTAGCCTGAGGTCTAAGGCTGGGGATTTGGGTCCATTTCTTACCCTAGCACAGATTAGCTATGACTGCTTGAGCAACTTGCTTCATCGTCTCAGTTAATCGGTTCCCATTCTCGAAACAGGGGAAAGCTAGATTTTGTCTTGAGGAGGTGGAGGACTGGAAGCTTCCTCAGCAACGTGGTGGTATAAAGAGCCTGGTGCTCCGAGAGTTCTGTTGCAATACAAAAGTAATAATTATCCCCTGAAGTTCCTGAGTTACGCATTTGTGAACAAGGTTATGGTAAAGAAGTTGGAGTATGCCGCAGAATGCCTGCTTTAGCATGGAGATTACACAGCACAATGCGCCATGGATTCGCAGTGAAGTGGTAGTGTCCCTGCAATGCAATGCAGTTAAAGCTAAATAACTGTAATCTAAAAGACTTTATATGAGTTTTGTGAAAAAATAAATGTACTGTCCAACCACAGCATTCATTTTTCCAAATGAAATAATTTGTCTTTAAAATGCATTTTTTTCTACTTCTTCAAGTAGAGCCAAGGGCCTTAGTCTGCCTTCAGGATTAGCAGCCAGTACAATTTCAATTTATAAATGAAGCCCTTTTTGATTTGCAAATAAAAAGCATCTGAAACCACTAACCAACTTGGCCTTCATTTTCATGCCTATAAAAATGTCTGAACCATTTGTTTTTTAAATTTTCTAACTGTAAAATGTGCTCCTATGAGCAAATATGTCCAAGTTTCAACTGGAAGAGAACTCTCTACTTTGATGAGAGGAGTTAAAAAATCCTCACATTTGCAAGGAAACTCAGAGCAATTAGTCCACTAGAAATTGGCTAACAAAGAATTTAATTTTAAAATAACCACCCTTACCCTGTTGCTGCACCTGCATTAGTGACACGAAGGGCTAAAGGGCTAGTGGTACTTGGATCCAAAAATTCAGGTGCAAAACCGTGGCCCAAGCAATGCAAGGAGGCATTTTCACATGGATTTCAGAGGGATTGGGATTTTGTAGGGTTAGCTAATCCAGCACGTCTGGAAGGCCTGTGCGTCTGTCTCGAGGGGAAGCATTTTCACAAGAGCCATCGTACCCAGTGTTGTCCTGACAGAAATACCACAGGACTGGGTTTTCTTACCACATTTCTTTGGCTGTGTTTGCCTGTGGAGCCATTGAAAAACACTAGAAATACTAATTTACAGCAAAGTAATTGCAGTTTGGTTGCAACTTTATCAGCAAAGCATTGTACTAGCGTAAGAGAGCTGACCATCGGTAAGCCAGACACGCCACGCAGGTAAGCGCTCTTTGCTAGAAAGGCCGTGTCTGCCTAAGGATTTTTGCCGGCACAGGTATGTCAGTCCTGCTTCATAGCTTTTCTGTGCCCTGATCTACGCAGGTATTTTAGGAATATTTTTGTGGCCTTGGTTTCATATCAAAACAGGAAAATAAAAGGTGCAAAAATAAAATCAAAACACAAGATGGTAACTTCTTTTTAAATATGAACAAGTTGATTTGGGCTAGGGCTGTGGTAGAAATTCGGGATGACTCCTTTTCTGGTTTTTGTTTTTCTTTGAGTCAGAAAGATTTAAGTAGTTACCCCTTTTCCCAGGTCCAATTTCATAATTTCTTAAACCCCAGTTTAAAAGTGGTTTCTGCTGACAAAAAATGAACGTTGCTGTGCCAGGCAAAACACGTGAAATGGTTGAAAACAATTCTCTGCTAGAGCAGACCTGAGGCAGAAAAAATGACAGGTTGCAAGATGGTACAGTCTGCATTTGTTTTTACTCGTTACTTTACAAACAAATGTAAGAGGAAAAAAAAAGATAAACAAACAAAGTCTTTACTTCCACATTTGTTTGTATTTTTCCGTTTCAG
>NW_009234642.1:284-634 GCF_000690835.1 Fulmarus glacialis | reverse complement strand
CGCGGACTGTTTGTGTGCATCCCAGGGAAGCGGTGGTGTAAACCCACAGCAAATTAGCTGGAGGTCTCTCAAGTGTATGTAATCCCTCCAGGCCATTTCACTTCATTTCTTCTGCTGAAACAGTGTAGATTTCATTGTCTCTTAACACTGTTTTAAAATGTTTTTGTTTGGTCTGTGCTGCCCGTGTGAATGATTCCTTATAGAAGATGTGTTTTTTTAACCCGTTTAAAACCGGTTCTGGGACACCCGTGGCAGGGCGGTGCGGCTGAGCCCTGCGGGGCTGCTGGTGTGTCCTTTCCCACCTGTACGAGCTCCTGGGCAGGGAAAGCCCTTCGGAAAACTTCCCTTGT
>NW_009234642.1:0-235 GCF_000690835.1 Fulmarus glacialis | reverse complement strand
CGGGGCGAGACCTAGTCCGGGCTTCGGCGGTTATGGAGTAGCATGTCAAGATACAGTAGCTTCGGTCTAGGATTAAGCTAAACTATTCTTAAAAGAAATCAATGCGAACCTCATTAAAGTTATATGCTGTTAAAATATAAATGGAGTTTCAGTGCGGTGCGTGAGATGGAGAATTTAAACAGACGCATATAGCATTTTGATAGTGTGCCGAGGCGGGTCCCCCTCTTCTGCGCCT
>NW_009234641.1:297-7889 GCF_000690835.1 Fulmarus glacialis | reverse complement strand
GTTGGTCTCTTCTCCCAAGTAACATGCAACAGGACAAAAAGAAATGGCCTCAAGTTCCACCAGGGGAGGTTTAGATGGGATATTAGGAACACTGAAAGGAAAGGGTTGTCAAGCCTTGGAACAGGCTGCCAAGGGAAGTGGTTGAGTCACCATCCCTGGAGGTATATAAAAGACGTGTAGACATGGCGCTTAGGGACATGGTTTAGTGGTGGACTTGGCAGTGCTAGGTTAACAGTTGGACTCAATGATCTTAAAGGTCTTTTCCAACCTAAACGATTCTATGATTCTATGATTAGGTCACAATTTCAAATTGTGGATTTCTCCTCTGCTGAGAAGCAACGTGCAAAGCCTTACACTTGGCAGACTAAAAACATTAGCAGCAGTCAGGGATGTTCAGTGTCAGGCAAAAAGGAGGCACTATATACAGATTCCTGTGCTTCAAGTGAAACATTTGTTAATTTGTAAAATAAACATGCATTTCATAAATAGTTTTGACATACTTTGTGGGCAAACAGTGGCAGCAGATTGAGGATGTTTATGGACTCAGGCAGATAAGCTGTTTAATGACCCAGTGCGCAGATAAAACGAGTGACCTGGCTGCTAAAGTTGTAGAGATTTTTAACAAAAAAATATTGAGGGTGTTATGAACACAGTATGAATGGAAACATATGTGTGTGAAAGCACCAGATGAGACAGCAGAACAAGGGGTAAAAGAATAGCCTGGACTGATAATAAAGAACACCATTGTCCTGACCCTGTTCCCAGAACATTGTTCTCAGCAGTAAAATTGAGTAGCGTGATATTTAGGTCAAGCCCAAAAGGCCTGCACTCAGGCCCACAAGGCCCGCACTCTGATAAGACACGACAAGACGACTTGTCAGCAGAAGATGCTGCATCCTCACAACAGGAGGATGGCAACAAGGCTCCAGCATATGACATACAGCATTTCTTTTCCCATTGGCCTGTCGGAAAAACAGACATACATTTCAAACAAACAAGAAAAAATGGGCAAAAGCAGCAACTTTGCCTAAAATTTATGGAGGCTGAACCAAGCAAGATCCCGAAACAAAGGGCAAGCATTGATTCCTAAAGGGTACCAAAGATCTGTCAAAACCCAAGTTCATTGTTGTCAATCAAGAAGAACCCCAGAAAATAATGAACACTTGACGGCAGTGTCCTTTGCTATCTATGTTGCACACAAGTGATCCTTGCCAGGGAGACACAGGTGGGTGCTTGGCACTATGTGATATGGGACTGTGAGTGAGTGAAATATTTAAGGGAATGTTAGTGCATAGCATCAACTTACATAGAGATTTTGTAAATAAATAAAAAGTTTCCTTTCTCTAAGATCTAGCACTAGGTTTTGTTATGGTGAATTTTCCTTTTTTTTTGAACTTATATTCCCATGTCCCTTGACTCCCTCACCTCTTTTAATTCCTTTCTATTGTAACCTTCTCTGAGACTTACGTATGATAGCGGGTTTGGGGTTCTTCTCTCTCTGTTTTCTTGGTTAGATTGTCTTCCTTGCAAGTCATAATTTTAATAAAATAAAAAGAAAGGGGGCTGGAATGGTCCTAAAAAGATCGTTTAGGTCACCCAACAGCACCTAGAACAAATCCAAACACCGTGTCAGTGTCAGCTGCCAATGAGGGAGACATCACATCCTCCCTAAGCAACGCATAGAGTGTAATCACCCTTCCGATTACCATTTCTAATAGCTAGCCTGAACATCCTGTCATGTAACTCAGGCATGTAACTTCTTGTCCTAAGCACACTGACGTGACAAAGATTTCTTCTTTTTTCTTGCAGCAATCTTTTACTTGTGTGAGAATTACTATCATGTCCCCTCTCAATTTCTCCTTCTTTTGATTAAAGAGCTCCATTTCCCTCAATGTTTCTTCACAGTTTCAGCCTAAGAAGGAAAACCAGGCAGGATTTTTGGTCCTTTGCTTTACCAGCTGGCAACATCTCACACTTTTGGGGTTCAGCTAGCCTCCCATAGGCTAGTTGATGGTGGGAAGATGTAAGAACAATAGGCTAGAAAAAATCACGAGTTTGACAGAGGGTTAGTAAAAACAATGCCAAACCATGAAATTTCCTGACCCTGTAAGAAGACATATGAGTTGGAATAAAAAGAGTGAAAGCCACCAACTACAGGAAGAAAATACCATTCATGTGCTAAGTCCTTTAAGTAGGAGGGAACTTTTGAGGAAGATTTTAGGGAGGATCACAACTAAATCACACTACAGAAGAAGCAAATTTTAAAAACAACAATCAAGGTAACAAAAGTCTTTGCAAGTCTGAACTAGGGGAAAATTTCTTTCTGCTTGCACATCCGGCTATAAGCTTAACCTTGCCCGTGTAATCAGGACACACTAACCCGGCATCTGAAAAAGCTGACTATCGTGGAATAACTAGCACCGCTAAAAGTCATTTTCCAGCTGGAGAAAGCTGCTGATGTACCCTCTCTAGAGGGCAAGTCAAAGTTTGAGTGCATTCAACTGTTCTCTAAAGGTACCTTCTGAAGGATACATGAATGTATGCTTCCTTTTTGGCTATACAAAGAACCTAAGGTTTTCAGGCTTCCAGCTTATTCCCTCATTTAGATGCCTGGATTTAGGTAGGATGAATGTAAGTCACAGTATAAAAAATAATGTGTAAGGGTAAACGTTTGCAACATTGATTTGATTCACAAAGTTATTTGGATTCTTTTATGGCAAAAATTAAATATAAATCAGTGTTGTTATTACAAGAATAAATAATTATTTTATAGCCAGACAGGTAATGTCAACACCATTTGTCAAATAACATAATAGTCTTAGTAATAATAGTAAAGACTTCACCAGTTTGAAATTACTCTTAAATATACATATTTCAGTTCTCTCTGATTTCTTCTGTGTACATGAGATGGCCAAAGGGAAAACAATCCATCTAGCAGGCATTGAATTAAACACAGTGCATTTCAGTACGCTGCAGCAAAGCAGTTTGCTCCATTTTGTTTTTGCACCAAGTTCAAGCGTAAGCTCTAAGTAATCATATTCTTTCCTGTCTGCTTTTAAGAAATCTCAGACCCTTAAACACTTCCTTGGCCTTTTTTATAAACATATGTTAACCTTTATTCATCTAACTCTCATGTATGCACAGACTATATTAGCCCAAGACTTGCATGAAGCTTCCAATAACAAGAACAGGTGATTTGCTTGACTTTCTCAGGCCCATTCCTTATTTTCTTTACACTGGTTTGACTCCAGCACAACTCCACGGATTTCACTGGAGCTATCCATGGTTTAGTCCCAGGAAAGGAGATCCGGATCTCTGAACTTTCCTGTTGCTGCAGAGTGGCCTGGAAAGAGTAACTTCCAGTTTATGCAGATGTAGTGCATCCCTGAATCTCTACCAGAGGTTTCCATTACATGCTTCCATTAAGTCTTTCTTATCTGTTTCTATAGTACTCATGAAGTTAGATACATCCTAGAAAAAGACGGGACCCTGCAACTGCACCCACCTGCACAGTTACTTATGGAGCTCTATTGACATAAACCAAACTACCCTTCAGACACACAAAGTTAAACCCTGGCCCCACTTAGGTCAACAGCAGTTTTACCATTGTTTTTTAAGGTGTCGGGCTTTCATCAACACACCGCAAGGCTCTGCTTGTGAAGTCCTATGTGAGCTTCAGAGAATCACTATTGTATACTTTTCCTATCTTAAAGCCTAAGCACAGTGTTGTGACCAGTGTGAATATCAGAAAGGGCAGAGCAGATCTCGAGACCGGCAATTTGGAAGATGAAGGGGCAGGGTAGATCTCATAACTGGCAATTTAGGGGGTGTTAGTTGAAAGCAGACCCCAGCCAAGGACACTGCCATCAACTGTTCATTATTTTCTGGGGTTCTTCTTGACTGACAACAATGAACTTGGTTTTTGAGCAGACCCCTCACTAGTGAGGTTTCTTGTTCAGCTATGCCTGATACACATTAATAACAGTTACACACTGCATAACAAAACATTTCTCTAATTAATAGCCTAAGTTCCACGATGTAGTCCCTGTTAGTAGATTATAACCTTTGAACAGTCACACCTCAGCACAGACCTACTGAATGCCTCCAGTTTTGTTCATTTGCTCTTACACACAGACTTGAGAGAAACTACAATGTGATACTTTATAGGAACTGAACGGTGGCCAGAAAGAAAATTCACAGATTTTATTATCCCCAATGGAATCATATGGCATGGAACATGTTTTTAAAATAGATTTATTCCCACTAATTTTACTAGTATACCAGTATTTCCTTGAAATGAGCCAGTTTGGCCCTACTTGTTCAGGGACAGTCAGGCATGATGACTAGGGGCAGGCAGGCTGTACAGTCACAAGCCCTTGACCATGTTCTGTGATGTGGGAACGTGTGCTGCGCTAGCTAGTGGTGATGAGAGAGCTGAAACCCTTTCCTCCATGCTGGGAAACCTGTGCCTGCAGGCCACTTCATGATTACATAAAACAGGGTACATGTTCCAAAGAAGCAGAAAGCATTATATTCTGTTTTGTTCTCCGCTGCTCTATTATTAGAATAGCAGATGTTCTTATCTCACTGAGTGCTGTTACCCACACAGTCCCTTCAGGAGCAAGACGTCAGTACAAATATGGAAGAAACGAGTCAGAATGTATTTAGGTGAGTAATACGTACTCAAACTACCTCAGAGCTGAGCTTCATCCTTGGATACTGAAGCAGCTGGCTGACGAAATCTCAGAACCAGGTAGAGTTACCCAGACTAGAAAGCATAAAATGCCCCCTATGTTAAAAATGGGGGGAAAAGAAGAGCCAGGGAACTATCCGCTATGTCTGCTTTAGCAAGCAGTGTGACACAGTAACAGTTTACGTGCTTTGAGATTCAGTTCAGAAGTGCACTCTTGATCTGAACTAAAATTTTGATACAGATGCACTTGAACCATTAGTCAAACTCTTGATCCTGGGAAAAAATGCTGGAATAAATAATCAACAGGTTTTGGTAACACATAAAAGAAATAAAGCAATTAATAGCAGTCAATAATAGCTTACCTAGAACAAGTCAAATGGTATAATTTCGATCTACAAAACCAGGCCTGTGGCTAGAGGAAGATGGAGTAGATACCATACATCTCAAGCTTAGTAAAACTCTTGACAAGGTCTCACATAGCTTTCACATAAATAAACTAGAGGAATGTGGTTTACATGAAAATATTTTAAGGTGGGGACAGATCTGGTTGCTGTAGGAATAAATGCAAGATACTGCATTTGGGCAGATATAGCCACATGCAAAGACAGAGGTTGGAAGTACTTGGCTATGTAGCAGCTCTTGCAGAAACAATTCTTAGGTCATAGTGAACCACTGGCTGAATTATATCAATATTGTGCAAGAAAAGGTAAATTATAGAGAGATGTATAAATGAGAGTACAACCTTCAAGGTATGTGAAGTAGTAATCTTCCTGCTTTGCTCACTTCCAATATTCTGTTTGAGTACTACATTATAAGCAGTCCAGAGGAGAATAATGGCAACGATAGGAAGTCTGGAAGATTTGAACTAGGAGAAAAACTGAACTAATGGGTATGATCCTGAAAACGAAAAGTCTAAGAGTTGAGATGGTGCCTGTTTTCAAATACGCGTATGCCTGCTGAAGAAAGATAGGAAATAATCTGTTCTCTAGATCTGTTTTGGATAAGACAGGAATTAATGGACTTACATTGCAGAAAAGAAAATTCAGTAAAGATCAGGAAAAGCTTTGCTATCATATGAATCTCTAGTTTGCCTGGACAGGTTATGCAGTCAACGTTACTGATAGTTTTTAGGACTGGGTTAGATACGTGTCTATGAAGAAGGACAAAGGTATTTAAGATACTTGCTGGAGGACCATTTCAGCCCTATGAGTGAAAGATTTGCTTTTGACGTGAAGATAAAAAAAAAAGATTAAACAGGTTTTAATTAGGCACAGGCTTGTAAAAAAAATCTTACTAGAGGAACCCCATCTAGAAGATCTGTGATGTATGCCAGATCTTCTAATGTCATTTTTTTTCTCTGTAAATGAAAGTTGAATCCAGGCTCAGCTCCCTGCTTGGGATATTCCCGGACTATGAGAAAGTACTGAACTGAATTATGTAGCTGAAATATTATTGATACATCCAATTTTCACAATGTGATGAACCAAAATACAGATGTTTTTAACCCATTGCTACTTAACATGTAGGTATTTTGAATATTGTAACAATTATCTAGGAAACTCTGAAAGAGATTTAATACAGCATATGTTCTCATTCTTCGGTTAAAACCTTGTATATTTTCTTTGTAAAATAATACGCTATACAGGTGCCATCTCTGGCTACTTTAAAGGAATTTCTCAGAGAACTGCACAAAATCATATGATTTAGAGTAAAAGTCAGTCCATAAAACTGACCTCAAAAGGACTTGTATCTTTCTTCTCAACAAAAAGGACTTTGTTTGCAGCAGAAGTGCGCCCTGTAGCTGTTGTGTTTGTTCAGAAGTTTGGCAGGCATTTGATATTCCTTTTTGTTACATCTATGTCTAAAAGGGTTGACAGGATCTAGCAAACTAGTTGTGCCAGGTTACAAAATTAGCACTAACAGCACTTTTCTTTAGACCCTCCTGGAGATTCCTGCCTGTATGGCAGAGTTGGCAGCTCTCAGCAAGACCACCAGACTTTGCACTGAAGTCGATCTTGTTCAGGCACAGGTTTTGTTGAACTCTGTCTGCTGTGGGCACAGCAACCTCTGACAGAAGCGTTGTGCTAAACAGGTAGGAACTTAGATGCAACAAAGGCTTGAAACTCTAGAGTTAAAAAAATTTCAAAATGAAGTGCATGGAAAGTGGCCTGCAGGAAATACAGTACTTAGCAGCTTACGGCTACTAGTTTCAACCTCATCTGAAAAAAAAGAGGCCTGAAAGGTGCTGCCTTGATCTGCATAGTAGAAAAGCAAGCTGTCTATCTCTGCTGGGTTTCTTTGAACAGATGTCCACTTCAGAAAGAAAGAACAAAACCCCCAACGATTCTTCTTCTTAAATGCCTGCCTACAGCTGAATATAACTGGGAGCATTTCCTTTGGCAGTGGTAGATGAGGCCCTTCTGCGCCGCAACACATCTTAAGTAACCTGATGACAACTTCAGTGAACTGCATGCGATAGTTTCCATTATGGACTGAGACCCCGAGTCTCCAGGAGTGACTTTAGGATGCTGTTCAACGGCCTCTACTTTCCATTTTCCAAATTACATTAAAAACCAAATTCCTCTGCAGCCTTACATTGGTAGTATATTACTTTATTTTATCCATTCGGTTTCTACAGGTAAGTTCGTGTAACTTAACACGGGGTGTTTTTATGTTTGAATACACTTTTTAGGAGGTGGAAAACAGAAGCAAGGAGCGAGGGGAGGTTTCCCTTCCCACGTAAAAAGGCTCCGGCGTGACTACCCTGCCCTCTGCCGGCACTCCTCACGCGGGAAGCGCATGACGCAGGACAAACCACCGAAGTCTGAGGATTTGTGCTGGTGGCTGAGGAAAAAACTACTGAATCCGGTCGGCCGGTGCTTGTGCAGCTCTCCGGAGG
>NW_009234641.1:0-232 GCF_000690835.1 Fulmarus glacialis | reverse complement strand
CCCCTTCTCTGTGCCGACAGGAAACGCTGACTAACTTTTTTTTTTTACCAGCATAAAGAGAGCGAGCGGGCCACGACCGTACCGCAGGGCGCTAGGGACCCTCCACCCCGTCTCGAAAGCGTCACCTGAGGAGACGCTGCGCGCCTCCCCCGCCCAGGGCAGGGGTTTGCGAGGTACCCCGTGCCAAAAAGGGGCACCGCGCCCTCCCTTCACAGGCAGGAGGATAGGCGCC
>NW_009234640.1:364-5275 GCF_000690835.1 Fulmarus glacialis | reverse complement strand
CGCCATCCCTGGAAGTATTTAAAAGACGTGTAGATGAGGCACTTAGCGACATGGTTTAGTGGGCATGGTGGTGTTGGGTTAACGGTTGGACTGGATGATCTTAGAGGTCTTTTCCAACCTTAATGATTCTATAATTCTATGATTCTGTCTCCCCCAGTGCTTGCCCCTGTCCTCTTTTCCCTCTAGGCTATTGACAGGTACCAGCGTGTAATGTGGGCTCCATGTATTTCAGAGAATTATCCAGAGCCTTTCCAAGAGGATTGGAAAGTTGCCCTGTAAGGCTTTGTATTGGCCTATCTTCATTACAAAAAGATGGACAGTAATACGGATAGGTGTGGTGAAACCAAGGTAACTATTGTTAGGGTAGAAGTTGATGTAAAAAGCCAGTAATTCATGGGATCACACTCGGGAAACTCTTCTTCCCAGTTTGCTCAGCTCATGCCTAGCAGCTTACATCAGATGGGTAGCCCTGCAGAGAGAGGGAGTTGGCAGGGTAAAAGCTTCATACCATGCCACCATGTAGACTTGCCAATTTCTGCCCTTTTTTGCTAAATTTAAGAAACAAAAAAAGGTATATAATTGGAAGTTACTATCTTAATTAGGATAAAACTATCATGGTGGTTTCTCTATCTGAAGCAAGAATAGCCTTTCGGATTGTTGTAAGCTGCTCTTTGTGCTGCGACTCTTGCTGCAGTGCCTTTATAGAGCCCTGGTAAGACCATAAAGGCAGTTAGCTAGCTGGTTTGCTTCCCTCCTATAATCTGGAGGACTGCTGAGGTATAAGAGTATGCATGAGACATAATATGATACCCACGATCAGAATTAATAATGGCAACTAAGCAGTACAGTGATTAAAAAACATTTTTGATGTGGGTGGATTCAGCACAGCATGAGATGACTGCCATGCTCCTGTGTTTGGAGCCCACGAGCACGTGGCTTCGAGAGGCATGGTACGGTGCTGTGCTACAAACATTGCTCCATAAAAATATTTTCCCCATGTGCAGTAGCAGTAAAGCACTGCAACCCTAAACTGCACTATCTGTAGGGCAATATGGTGTGGCAGCTGCATTGATTTAAGGGGTAAGCTCTAAATGTAGCGAAGGAGTGAGCACTCCTATATGTGAAAACAGCCAGCCTCCTCCTACCCACCCTGTGACACCATCAAACTGCAGAGTGCAGAAGTAACTTATCAAAAGCTTTTCTGTCATTAACTTGGTTTGGGCTTAATAGGTTCCCCCATAATAGCTGAGTCTCTGCAGCTGCCTGCGTTCCTGCTCTGTCCTCAGCAAGGCTGTTC
Source organism: Fulmarus glacialis (assembly GCF_000690835.1). Taxonomy (NCBI): domain Eukaryota; kingdom Metazoa; phylum Chordata; class Aves; order Procellariiformes; family Procellariidae; genus Fulmarus; species Fulmarus glacialis. The sequence continues at coordinate 3,978 of NW_009234640.1, read as the reverse complement.
AACATGACTTAAACTGTTCAGATTTCATGGGAGAACTGGTCTTTGTGGGATTCTTCCATCTTCTTTCCTGGTGGACTGAAGTGGAGCGCAGCTTCCCTGTATGTGGGTTTTTCCTTTGTGCCCCTGGACGTGCAATACATTCCTGGCGCTAAACCGCGAGTGCCTTAGTCAGGTTTCAGATTCATTTACAGGCATGTGGTAGTCTGGGAAGGAAGTTGCAAATCGCAGACAAAGCGTATAGCTGTTCTTGAATTTGTTGCCAGCCCTCTTCTCACTAAAGACATACCTGGGAATGCTTTGCTTCAGTGCTGCATATTTCAAGTATGTGTAAACCTAACGTAAAAATTTTGGTAGGAATTGGCTGTGCTTTAGAGTGCATCCATGGAGAAGTCTTGAGTATGTACATTTCTCTGGAAGAAAAAAAAAGCATGGAGGAATGAATTTCATAACAAGATTGCATAGATGCACTAATGTGCTATAGTTGCATGAAAGCAATTGCTTCTTTCAGGATAACGAAGTGAACTCTGGGTTAAATTTAGCTCAGTTAAAGTAAAAACGACTTTTTAACTGTCATATATACAAGTTCAGCTTTGGCACATACAAATCTAACCACACTCTGTATTGTGGCGTGCTTTATTTATCACTAAACTAAATTCTGTTCTCGATTACACTTGTAACTTTAGTTTTGTTGGGATTGCACTGTTGCAGCTGGGGACAGCCCCCAGTTAAGCTGTTATATGGGCAAAAACTGAATCCAACTTGATTCATCATAACAGTAACGGCTACATGTTATGTACAGGTATACAATATAATGTCTTCTGTCTAAGCAATTCAGTGCTAAATGATTACAGAGAACAAGTCTATTGAGTAGGACGAAATATAACTGCAGGTGTTCCTCTTCTAAAACGACCTGAAATAAGGTATCTTAAAACAGTTGTTGATGAGCTGAAATACTGTTATGAACGCACCCATTTGTTGCCCATATACGCTCATGGTAGTGCATTGGGAGTGCTTCTGGTTGAGAGGCTTGCACTCCTAATTGTCATAGAGTCTTGGATTTGGCTTTAAAAACGTAAGTATCTAACTCCAACTTTGAGCATTCCAAAGTGAAACACTTCTAAACTTTGGAAAAAATAATCTTCTGGTAATACAGCTTTCTTCTTTGTCCCTTTAAAAGGATTGCAGCATGGTGGTGTATTATTACAAATTGCTGCTTCCAAACAGACTGACTCGAAGTAGCATATGTTTTGTGGGGAGCAGTAAAAAAAAATCTCGAGCAGCAACAGAAGATTGGGGAAAGGTTTGTTCAACTTTTTTGCAGAGCCACAGACTCTGCTTGGGAAAGAAAGTCTCCTTGGTTGCAACACATGGTGTGGTGTGAGCCACAGTTGGTGATACATGACAATGTGGTAGATCAGTGAAAAGGACCAAACTTCATACCAGAAGAGGGATTGATTACATGTTCTGGCTGGGTTGTGAGAATTCAGATTGGGTGACAATGGTGCCCCACAAGAAGACTTTTACTCTCCTCCCAGCTTTTAGAAGTATATGACTGGGTGTGGGAAGAAGAATCTGAGTATAGTGTGTTTGAAAACTAAAAATTTAGCAACTGAAGTCACTGATAGTCCATATACTTAAAATATACCCTTGCCTAAAATATAGCTGTAAAATATGCTGTGCTTATTCCAGAACAGTTGTGTGTCAAGATTGCTTCATTAAAGTGTGAGATTGGGGTAGGGTAGAATGAAGGGTTGCCAAAAGTATATAGTGTGTTTGGCTGGTAAAAGCCCAAGGATAAATTTCTCAGGAAAAGACAAGTTCACAAAGTAACAGAGAAAGAAGATGTGGGATGTGCATTGAAGAGTGGTACAAACAGGTGGCACAGTCATGCCTCATCTAGAATGGGCTCCCTGCCTTGTTTTGCCTAATACCCTCTGGCCAATGCATGGCTTAAATAGCCTGTCTTTGGAAAAGCAGAATAATAAACCCAAGCTTTTCATTGCCAGTTGACCACATTTTAGATCTTTCTTTTCTCTATCTTCTTTCCTATCTAACGTAAAGCTAAACTCAGACTTTGCAATGAGGGCAAAAATAGTATGAGAAATAAACTACTGATTGTTATTTTTTAGACCAGAAGGACCATAGTCTTGTTTCAGTGCATGTGTGTCCTGTTATTGTTGGAACTATTCATCAGTATTCACTGGCCCAGCTTTGCGCAGGGGGCTGGACTAGATAACTTCCACAGGTCACCTTTCAACATAAACTGTTCTATGACTAGAGAGCATCCACTGAGGCTCCTGTATTCCTAAAGCTATAATAAACCATATATATAACTTATGTCACTTCCCCACCCCCAAGATTGATTATAAATAGTTCTAAACCACCCCTCTGCTCCATAAAAACTCTTTTTGGAAATACCAGGTGAGGCTTATTTCAAATTCTGGATTAAATGGCTGAAACTAGAACATCAAACACTAGAAACTTAAAATGTCAAATTTCATTTTTTCTTCACCCTTTCTCTTTAAAGGGTAAAGGATATGATGTTCTGCTGCTTTACAACTCTTTTTTTTCCTCTGAACCTGTCCAGAAGACAGTCTTGTACGTATGTTTACTGGATATGAAGTTGCTGTTTAAAACAAAATTTTAGCCTTTAGACTTAAAGACTTTATTGTTGTTATAATCAACAAAGACTAGATGTTGTTAATGTCACTTGTTCAATAACCTCTTACTAGTCACAGATGCCAGGAAACATGCTTCAGTGGAGAGGAGATGTGTAAATGACTACCTACCACCTGAAGTCTTTCTAAAACAGCCTATATTTTTCAGCTCTGAAAAAATAGTGGTGTTCTTTTCAGGTTGTTCCCATTGGGTTTATTAGCTCTAGTGATGTATATAAAAGTCTAGTTGTGTATAACAAGCTTCTCTTTCCAGGGGAGTGATAGGTACATCGTATCTAGTGACACCAGAGCACAGCTGAGATTTCTTGAAAAGCTTGATCACCTAGAAAAGCGGAGAAAGGATGAAGAGGAGCGTGAAATGTTGCTTCGAGCAGCCAAGGTAAGAACTTCACTTCTTGCTTTCCGAGGAAGTAGTGGTGTCCTTTAGACTGGTGAGCATTTTCATGTTTCTCCTATTTCTGCTTTAAAGGTAGTAATAACCATTAACCCTGTAACTGGAAATCCATAACGTTTAGAATAGCTTAGGCTATACAGAAAAGGATTTTAGTTTTTTACATTCTTGAAAAAAAATCCCAGGAGTTCTTTCAAATGTGTGGTGGGGTGAACTTTTCTTTTGAGATGATTCCTACTGGTCAAAATGAAATAAAAGTAGTATTCACATAGCCATAAATATCCTTCCTGGCTTTATTTCTGGCTCTGAAATTGGTATGTCTTTCTCCGTATCTCTGTATGGCACTGTTTGAAAATATGGGTTCACTATGCTTGTTCAAGCTGGAGCCTGGTGAGATCCATCGCCCTGCCAGGTGTATGTTTTCTGTAGTCAGATCAGAAGGCTAGCCTTGGAGCTGGTACTCTAGCATCTGCGGACCCCTGATGGAGCCACTGCTAGTACAGGATAAGTACCCTTCTTCCCCCTTCCCTTCCCTCAAGAACAGG
>NW_009234640.1:0-333 GCF_000690835.1 Fulmarus glacialis | reverse complement strand
AAAAAAAAAAAAAATCGGTAGGTGTTGCTCCATCAGATGTGACTTGATCATCTTCTGATTGTTGGGTTTTTGGTTTTGTTTCAAGCTGAATTCTAGAGCCCCTTGGGTGGAAGCCTAATCTAGACTTGAAAGAATTGCGTTGTACTTGCACGAATATGACTCCCTTTCTTTTGTGTACTTCCTGTCCTTTTTAAGTGTCTGCTGCTGACATGAACAACATCATGCCTAGACTGGACCTGACTGACAGTGTTAGCATCATTTTCAGCTTAATCTTGCTTCAGGCTAGAGAAGAGGCAGCCAGCCCAGATGAGGAGGGGGGTGCACGTATGGGGA
>NW_009234639.1:0-26029 GCF_000690835.1 Fulmarus glacialis | reverse complement strand
ATATATTATATATATATAATAACAAAAAAAATTAAGTTGCTTTCCCTAACTGTTTTTTCAGAGAAAAATGCACTTTTCAAGTTCTCAAACTAAGGAGAAAGTTACTGCCCTCAAGGGGAAGATCCTAACAACTGCGCTCTTTTCCAGTGATGTAGCATCAGAGGCATCCAGCACAGCATGCAGAGCCAATTTTGATGCTAGTTGATTTTGACAGCCACACATCTTCCCAGATGGCTTTAAAAAACAGAACAAAAAAACCCAGAAAACAAGAACACAGGCACACCATGAACTGCTGCAGAAAGACTTTATGATGCCTACAGAGCATAAAAACACAAGCAGGTAAGCAGTTTATTCCCAAGAGATGCATTCTTTGGGTTCCTTGTCTCTAGAATATTTAAATTGCAGAGAAAGCTTAAGACTGAACTGGTATTTACAAGCAAAGCTTCGGGATTCAAATGTCCCCAGAAACCACTCTCTGTATCTATTTATAACAGGTCTCACAAACCTGACCCCAAAGGATACCAAAGTCTGCCTACCTAACTGGTAAACTTTAGAATGCCTTCACTAATACACATGATGAACCGTTCTGAGATACAGTGACAGAAAATGTCAACCTCTATGATGCAACCGCTTAAGCAACATCCAAGCAGCTTTTAATCGTAGACATCATTCTATCTATGAAGTTCTAAATGGTCCAAAATTAGAGACAGTCATGACTTCATCAAGTGGTAACTTTTTGCCTGAGAGACAAGACCGTCTTTTTTTCCTCCTTATTATAAAGGGACTTGCTACAGGTTCATAAAACCTCTAAGATGATTGTTTCAGAGTGGCCTGCAGGTGGGTTGTGGTGGATTTTCCCCCTTTCCCCCTCTTTACAATATGGATGTAGGAGAATAAGGAGAAATGAAGAACTTTAAAAAAGCATACAAAGAGTACACTGGAAGCTCAAACAGATACCACACAAGACCAACACTGGGGAAACACAGAGCTCTTTAAAAGAATGGCCATGGTAAGAAACAATCCTTTCGAGGTTCTTTGATTAAAATATCTATGATGAAGATATCAAAAAGATTAAGAGGAAAGGTTCCTTGCATGCAAAGGAGAGGATGCAAACAATATGCTGTTAATTTAAGCACTGATTTGGATTTTCAAATATAGGAATCAAAAAAAAACATGGAATAAGATAGTGTAAAAGATGGTCACCAGCACCATTAGCATCATAAAGATCACATGCAAGTTTTGATGACTGGAAACCTCAGTTCTGGTACAGTGGTTTTCTAGAAACTGAATGGAGAAGTTTCCAACAATACAGACACCAGCTCCAAAGCAGAAGCAGCACTTTGTGACAGAAGACACGATACAGGAAATGATAGTCCTAACAGTGGGGTCCAGTAGAAGACTGAAAGAACGGTACATATGACAGTTATTCCAATACTAACAGATCCAAGGAAGCTGCATTAGTAAATTAAGAAGGCCACCTTTAAGAAACGCTATTTTCCAGCATTATGATTCTTGTTGCACTCATCATCGGCTGTGGCTGTCAAGACCTATCTGGACCTTTGTTTTTTCCTTTCCGTTCATAACTCTAGCCACTGACCAGAAGCATAACAAAGATCAGAGCCTTTATGAAACACCAGCTCTTCTAGAGCCACATCATCTAATTTACTGAAGCTGTTTTCTGTGGAGCTGGGACACTAATTGCAAATGGCTTGAAACAAACAAAAAACCCACACCCAACACATGAGGGATTATCTTAAGCTAACTCCATATAGATCCTTCCATTTTCAGTGGACATCACAGGCACCTTTACCATGTTAATAAAAAATGAAAAATTAAAAAGATAGCTTAATTCAGTGAAAATTACCAAGGGCGATTTAACCTTTACACCTTTGCTACAGCTGATGTGTCCAAGCTTACAGAACTAGCTGAAAGATTCCAGTTCAAGTATGCATACTTATTTAGCACGTACAGGTAAATACTACAAAGTTTGCACTTACTTCTTAAAAAGATTTTGCTGTGAAATTTGAAAATCTAAAACTGACTTCATAATTAAATGGTTATATATGAAAATATTTGAAAATGTTTACAGCCAAAAAAAATTTTCTTTCTGCTTTCCTTTTCACAGTGCAAACTAGAAACATGTAGTTAAAGAAAAATGGAAGTCGAGTGTTTGTAGAATGGCACATTTGAAGCTGTAAGTTTGTTTAAAATGAATGCATCTATTTGCTTTCTTTCCTTTTGCACATACAGCAAACAACTTGTGAAGCAGTGTCTAGTTAGAGAGAAGATTAAATCAAAGGGCAGAAGAGATTTTTCCATTAAGCATTGGGTAGAGGAATAAGTCACAGACAGAATAGCGTTCTACTCAAAAGAAGTAGCCAAGGTGTCCCAAGTAAAACAGCAGTTGTTATTGACTGTCAATTAGCTTACTCCAGACAAGAAATCATGATCCACTCCCTCATTTTCAGTCAAACATTACCCAGAGCTTTCAACCTTGGAAGGTCTTACACAATGCAACATGCAGCAAATATCCTCAAAATTGATCACCTGCTGCCAGGTGTCAGCCAGCCAATCAACCCAAATTACATTAAATTGTCATCCTCCAAGCAGTAGCTCCACAGGGCAACCAAAACGGCTTAAGCAGAATTTTTCACACAATGGGGGAAGGTGGGTCCCAAATACTGGTTGTAGTAAAGAGGTGGATGACTATTCCTCTCGGCAGGGTGTGGTTCTAGAAGGCAGTATTGGCCTCAACAGAAAAAGAACTTTTCCTAATTCAACTCTATTAGGGATATGCACCTCTTCCAGGCCACATATTAAAAGAATAAACTTCCCCATATGCACACAGAAATCCAGCAGTGTAATAGAAAAGGAAAAAAAAAGTCTTTAATCTTTTTTGCTCATGTCAAACTGTATCAATAGGGATGCATAAAAATCAGGAGTTGCTGACCTGCAATTTTGTTCTTCTTTTGTCAGAGGCATTTGTGATGTTGATGACCTGCCTTTGCGACAGCCTCGCAGAGTCTTCCCTGCTCTGAATTTCCTCCTTCCAAGCTGCATATGCAGGGTAGACAACATTTTCCAAAACAATGTTGGGTTTGGGTTTTTTGGATGGTGTTTTTGGTTGGTTGGTTGGTTGGTTGTTTTTGGTTGGAGGGTAGGGAGGGGGGTTTCCCCAAGCCAGTCTGCCCTTCATTTCAAAGCAAGCTATTTTTGGCTGTAACAAGGATTTCCCACTCTCCTGGAAGACCGCAGGCACCAAATGCATGCATCGCACGCTCCGATTCATCACACGCTGTATAATAAAACTAGACTCCTTCAGTCTGCAGTCGATTACACATTTGGATTAGGATGAGAGGGATTTGCATAACCAGAAGCCAGATATATCTCACTGAGCAGGTGCTGCTGGAAGTGCACTAAGTTCAATCCACCCCAGGAAATACCAGTGCTAGGCATTCTGAAAAGGTCAGCGGTCTCCTTGCAAAGACAATCTTGCAAATTTTATCTTCCTCAGTTTTCCAACTGAAGAATGGCAAATTTGCATTCCTCCTTTTACCAGTCCTCCACTAGGGGGCTGTACCAGGCCATATGGAACACCAGAAGAGATGGCTGGAAATACACGCAGATACTCCAGGCTGTGGTATCTGGTCATTTGCTATGTTTTCTTAACAGATATAGAACAGTTGTCTGAAACTGATTCACGCACCCAACCAATTTTGCAGGACATGACTAATTTGACATTTTAAATCACAATTAACTTCTGCATTGGCTCACACCTTGTCGTATTTCTGGAATACAACATTGCTTTGATTGAAAGAATCTATTGTTTAGGCACACGCAAAATTATAAACCAATTAAAAATAACTACCAGAAATAACAACTATGGTACTACAGAAAAAGTCACTTCACTGGCCCAGAAGAAAAAACCCACATTTTGCTAAAATGAATTCACATATGTTTCTTGGGCCATGCATCTGCAACATAGGCTACCATGCCTTTTAAATTATCTGATCATGACAACTACTATTCTAAGCTTTCGTTTTTTGTATGCTGCCATGAATCCTAGAAATTCTATGGAAAAAAAGTAGCTGAGTAATGCGTGCACTGTACTTTAGTACAAAGCCACACACTGGAGCCTTTGCTTCTAAAGGTTAAGATTGACTCATTTGTAATGTGTTTTGTGCTCTACAGTTAGTATGATGTATTAGAGTTAAAGACACTACTGATGCTTTCCTAAAGCTTGCTTTTTTTTTTTATAAGAGCATCTAATTAAAAATTTACTAGATACGCATATAAACGGTAAACAAAAACCAAAAGCTGGTAAATCTGAAAGTGGTAATTTTTTCTGCAAATGAAGTTATCTTAGACAATGATCTGAGACTGGTAAAATACATTAAAAGTATATTCAATCTGTGAGCTACCTGGAAGGCAGTAACAGAAGACAGAGCACTGAGGTTAAACTCTATCAGCATGGAGAAAATAGTGGTATAGCAAACGTTACAGATGGCATTTTTTCCACCTGCATCTTACCTTCACATACAGCTCGTATCGTGCCTTGACTATAGGATTATTCAAGATACTGGTGGCAGTAAGAACACTCTCCCTTTTTATTTGTTCTCTGTAGGCCTAGGAAACAAATTTTACAGTGAATAATTATCCTGCACCTAATTCCAATTGTCACACAAATTCGAATTCATGGTAAGTTTCTGAAAGGAAAATAATGAACGTATTACAGCATGAAATGCTCATTACTAGCATTTAAGTCCAAACAACATAATAAGCTCAATGAAGTTTGGTAGTGTTTATAGTTTGTTGCTTTAGCTTAATCAAAAGATATATTCACGTCTTGCTTATATAATGAACTACAAACACACAGCTGTCTACAACCACAGTTACCTGTTCTCATCTACAGATAACACGCAGGCTTTTCCATCACAGCCTAATATATTGTTGAAGATGTCTCTGCTCATTGCAGGGGGGTTGAACTAGATGACCTTTAAAGGTCCCTTCCAACCCAAACTATTCTATGATATTTCATAATCACAGAAGCTCATATATAAACAAAACATTACTTTGGCAATCTTGCTTACTATGACAACCATGATTTTTTTCCATTCGCACTACTCTTTCAACCCTTCTACCAACCTTAAAAGTGTATCATTATAAATTCTAACAGGGACCAATTCCATACTACTCTGCTCTCGCTTTTCTTCAAATTAAACAGATAGTAGCCAAGCAAAAAAAACCAAAGACACCAGGTTTGTTATCTTGCTGGAAATGTATGTATTATGTTTTGCAATTTGAATAACAAAATCTTTCCAACACTTAATGGCAGTAGAAAAAATTCTGATAAAATAAAGAAGTCATTCCTGGTAAACTTCTCAGGACTTACTACTGCCAGCTATTAAGCACACCAACATTTCATTAACTGGGGGCGCTTAAGCGCTGGCTGCTTCATGAGACATTATGTTTACAAAGTGTAACAAGGACATTCTGGCTTTCTAGAGAACACCACCAACAAGAACTTAGAAATTACTTGCACCGAGTACCATAGCACTTCTCACCTACTATTAGATTATGCTTGCTTTGGTGTTTTGTTTTTTTTTTTAAATAAAATGTCATATCTTACTTGTTTTCCTTTTGTGTGATCGGGAGATTTTAAGTGCTGCTGAACAGAACTGTGTAATGCGGGAACATACACACTGCAAGCACTGCAGTGAACAGTCTCAACTTTCATCATATGGTCATCAGCAGTAACCCCTGCCAAAGAAGATGCAACAAATCATTAACACAAAACATGTTATTCTAGGGAAGTGGAAGAGGGGATTGGTTGTTTTATACAGAAAATTAGAGCTCTCAGTTGTTAAACATGTCAAACTCAACCACAGGAAAATATTCACCCAAATTCAGGCATGAAAATTAGGCTCTCTGCAGGCAATCTTGAAGGAGGATGTTTTTCACTTGGACATTCCCTACTCCTTCTCTCCATAGACTACATATGAGACCCAGGCAATTATGTTTGCTACCTGACTTATGATATATGAACACCTACCTGCCTAAATAGAGGGAAATAAAAATGATACAACAATCAAATTGAACTATTTAATGTACAAAAATGCCATCTATTTAAAATCAACAGTAACTAATATTCTTAATAATACACATTTTGATACAAAAAAATAAAGCTTCACCAAAGCAGTTGGATTTACCTTACCCCTCATAAGAACAACTGATTTATTTCCTTGCCTCCCCTCACCACCAGGAAGAAGCACATGAATCCAATTCCTCTTGCAAATTTAAATATTACCTTGCCAACAGATCATTCTGATCATAAAGGCAAACAGGCCCTGCAGTACTTAAGGAAAGTACACAAAAAGAATTTGGGAGATTGTTAAGATGTCAGCTATATCCATTTTTAAGTAGCTTTTAGCATTTAAATTCAAATTAAGGTAATATCCAAATACAGTTACTGCCTAAAGTAAAGGTACTCAAAAGATGTCCCCCTAGCAAATCTTTTGAAAGTCCTCAAGCAAAGGATAAAGTGGAAGGATATGGCACAGCAAGGTAGGGACACAAAAAATGTTCTAGAAAACTGCCTGCAGGGCAGCCAAGGGGAAAAAAATTCAGGCCAAGATGCATCTTGGATAGCCAAGAAAGTGCTCAAACTCCTCTTTTTCTCAGTGTCCCTCAAAACCACAGCAACTATGCCTTACATTATCCAGATCCTTGCCATCATACTTGACAATTATCACCTTACTGCTTTATTACACACTCTCTTTCAATCTATCTGCATCCACCTGTTGCCAGTCCTCATGCATTATACTGAGTAAGACTGTGGCAAAGCCCACATAATTCTGTTTGTCAAGTACCTAGCACAATGTTATCTTACTTTCTGACAAGGCTACCTGGATAGCAAACATAAATAATGCTATCTCCCATTGTGCTTACATTCCACATTATAACCAAAATGAAGCAAGGAATCCCAACCAGGTACAGAAGAGGTGTGAAAACTAATCATTTTAATCCAAACATTTTATCAAATTCGAAGAAGAATGAAAGGAGAAAAGGACAAGCAGAGCTCCACAGTATGCACTTTCACATAAAAAGCATTACTCACCTTCCATTATATCTTTTTCAGCAGCTTGAGCATTTTCCGTTTGGTTACTCGTCTGTTGCTTACGCATAGCTGTCTTCTTGAATTTATTCACCATACACTCCTACAGAGAATCAGAAAAAAAAAATTGTAACACACTTGATGTACGAATGTTTATATTCCAGTGGGCACCTATAATTAAAATATTACTCAGAATAGCTCTGTAATAAATTGCAATTAATTGCTGTTCCTTCTTAAGGCACTACTTTTAATTGTAAAAGTAATGCTATTTTACAGACTCTGAATTTGCTTCAACTTATCAAAAGTCATCTGCAAAACGAGTAACGAAGATAAATTAAGCACATTTTGAAGATAAATGGTAAATTGTAACTACACTCTAATGTAAAAGTATTATATAAATCAAAAAACAGTTGTCTTACATGAAGAAATTCCATCACTACTTTGTCAAATTTCGTTTGCTTCTGGATATGATCCAATGTTTCCTGGTGAGCTGCACTCTCCAGATGTGACTCAATTTCTTTTTCCTCAAATGTTCGAAATTTGCAAAATGAGCAAGTAAACGCCATTCTACCAAGAGAAATACATTAAATAATATTACCATTAAAGAAACTTTTTTCCTTCTCTCCTCAGAAGTATGAGGACTTGGCAAGCCTAATCAGAAAAGGAATGGGAAAAGCATTCTTTAAAGAAGTCTAAGTGAAAAAGAAAAAAAAATTCCAGTATTTTACCATTATGAAGGGTACTGCTACAAGAACCAAATATAAATCAGGCCAGTCTCAGAATTATCTATGAATTATCTATGCAGAGGACGAAAGCTGCTGAAATCAGAAGCTAGCCATTCAAAAGCCACATTATTCTGTGAGCGTATCTATCATAGCTCTCTAGTTTCTGTCACCTTTTGTAGTACTTCTAATAGTCAAGCCAGTCCACGATTTCCTAACTACAAATAGTCAAAAGAATTAATTTAAAGCTCATTTTCCATACAAAACTATATAATCTTTATAAAGAAATATGGCCTCCTCAGTACAACGAGGAAAAGGCACTAATGCTATGATCATATACTGCACTGACACAGAACCATTTTGAACAGTGCTGGCCATTAGCCCGCTTGCCTGTGGCAAGACTAAGAAAAGTTACAGAACTACCTGCTTATTTTTGCTATAAAATAGCTCACCATACATATAAAACCAGAATAAAGTCAATTTCTAACAGCTTATTAAGTCAGCATGAATATATATTTAACTGAAATATATACTTCAAAAGCAGTATCATTCTAAGCTGTTTCTCAAGTGTGCACTGATGCACTTGTGGGGGAGAAGGGGTTAGGAAATTGTGTAATTTCTGATACAGCAGAGGCCCAGTGAAACATCCAGTCTTCCAAGCCACAGGATTTGGGTGCTGGGTTTTGGTTTGAGGTTTTTTTGTTTGTTTGGGTTAGGTTTTGGGGGGGTTTTGGGGGGTTGGGGGGTTTGGAGGGTGGCAGGGGGTAGGTTTTTTGGTGGTTTCTTCGTTGCATTTTATTTTCCTAAAATCAGTCCAAAGGGTCTTTCAGGAAAGAGAACATATTCTTACAGAAGGAAAAAGGGGAAGAAAAACACTGCACACAAGACAGAAGTTATAGCACAAACCTGTATCCATCACCGTATTTTTCACTGTTTTTTTCCCTTCTACGCCTTTGCTTCTCTCTTCTGGCCTCAATTCGCCGCTTTTCTTCTTCCTCACTTTTAACTTCTCCTTTGCCATCTTAACATACAATAGAAGGATTTTAAAACATTATGTTCCAAAAAAAAACCAAACAAAAAACCCCCAACAAAAACAAAAACCCAGGAAAAGACAAACCCAAAAACAAACCAATACCCAAAACCAGAAAAACCTCAAACCCCAGTCAAAGTATCCATCTTCCCCGTCTCCTCCACAAATACCTTAAAATGCAAAGACCCTATACCACAGTGGTTCAATGGCTTATTTAAATGCCATAGAAGTTTTGCTTTGTTTTCCTCCTCTAAAGACAACCAATTTAAACATTTGCTTCCAACAATGCTAACTTAGTAGTTTAGGGGTTACACTCTAGATTACATTCATAAAAGTAAGGAAATTCAGAGTTAAAGCAAACCCTACCCTGTTATGCCTAGTTATTAAAGGCCTCTTCAAGTAAATGACCAGGAAAGGGTACCGGGGGTCCATGGGGAAAAACACATTATTTAAAACTCTCCACGGGTTTAGAACACCATTGCTACAATTCCCTTACATAAAAAGAAACTATCTAAAGCCATTCTCTTCTGCTGAGGAGGCAGTTTCCAAAACCAAAAGCAGAGGTTCTCATAAAGGAGACAAGGCAGTGTTTCATTAAGGTATGGAACCCAATCTGAACTTCAACAACTTTATTATTTTTTCCCCACTAGACTTAGCTTGATTTCACCGAAGAATGTTCCAAAGATTTTCAGCTGAAGAAATAAACCAGTGAAGGAAGAACCAGCTGAGGGCCCGCCCCCCCAAAAAACACCCCTCCCCACACAGCCCAACCACACAACAAAAACCCAACCCAACCTTCAAAGAAGAACTTCATTAAATTATCACCTGGCATGTAAGTAAGAACGCAAACAAATAAATGACTAGAAATTAGTTTTGCAACATGAAAGACTTCTAAGGACATTGACTTTTTGCACAAGCGTACTTATGTTTGCCTTTCCTATGTCTGCTTTAAAAGCCTATGGACAAAGGAAACAATTAGAACATTATTCAGTGACTAGTTTTAGAGCAGGAAAAAGAGGATCACTTAGTTTTCTTTTGCAGTTCAACCTTAGCAGAGACATCAGCCTCCATAAAATCTGCCTCCATCCCAATAGCAACAGAAAGGAACATACAGCAGCACAATGCAAAAAAAATATGACTTGCAAAAAGCTCTATGGGTCTGGAAGTGTCACTGAGTACTGAAAACGTTTCCACCAACTAACAGCTTACACTTCATCCCCCAGGTTTTTCATTTTGTAGCAAAGAGTTTCAAAAATTACTCTGATCCAGAGAGGAGAAAAACTCCTATCCAAAAGATTTTTTTTTTTAGTTTTTTAATTCAATTTGAAAACAAAAAACAAACACCCACCCACAGAGCCAATTCCCATTACTGATGTCAGGATTTAAAATTTCACTCAGTGCCTTACCACCAACCCTGGAAATGAGGAAAAGATCACTTGTTTTACTGCTGTAAAAATCATCCAGTATGACATTCTGTGGAGTGAAATGGCCTGTATCTTACCCCTCAAGCTCACAAATTCAAGTGCCTGTCCTGTTACAAGCCGGGGAATGGAAGCCTGAATCTACATATAAACTCCCCAGTGACGCTCCCGCTTTCCTTCAATGCACTTATGCAAACTTTTAAAATCAAAAAAAACCCACACAATTAAAAAAAAGAAAAAAAAGTACTACTATTTCAATAAAAGAAATTCTGATCAATTGGCTGCAAATTTCCAGCACCTCTTACCATCAGATTAGACTACATATGCAATAGGACAGCACACAAGGGAAAGGGGACTAAAAATAGTTTGTCTTAACACTGCATTTCTTTGTGTATGTGTTTAAAATCAGTACAGTTAATATACACTTTAACTGATTTTATGTAAACTAATAATTAACCTGTTTCATTAAGACTGCACATGAAATAGACCCTGTGTTCTTGAGAACAGCTCTCTGAGTTAACTAAATCCACTTTTATAAAAGTGACTCACCTAGGACTTAAAGGCGAGGTTGATCAGCTAGTGAGATAAATAATAGGGTATGGGTGAGGAACTGGTGGGATAAACAACGTTTAAGCAATGGAATGGCAGTCAGTATAGAAGACCATTTACATTAATTTCACAAAAATTAAACCAAGTCAAACAACAACAACAACATACAGAGATGATCAGAAAGCAGAGAGACAATAAGCATGTAAGGAACAAAACAAGTGATGGATGGGTGTTACAATCAATCATCTCCATGGCCTAAATTTATAAACTCTTGGGGGGGAAAAAAAAAAGTCATGCTACTCAGTAAATATTACAGATCATACACACAGGCTTACTAAATCTATTCACTCAAAGTCACACAAATACAATACCTACAATACCTTACCTGACAAAGCAAACTGACTTACCTCCGAAAGTCTGATATCCAAGATCATAAGCATCTCTTGTAAAGTCTTCATATATAACAACTGCACCACTTGTGTCCACTTCAATTTCCTAATAAAGTCAAATCCATAAATTTTGTAAGGAAAAAAAACAACAAAAGAATGCCATTCTAAATCCAGAAAAAGACTGTGCAAATTACTTTATTTCCAATATCTGTTACTTGCTATTTTTGTCAAATATGACAACGGAAGAAAGCAAATTGAGTATCTAGTTAGATTCAATGTACAAACACTTCAAGCTATGCATTCCTCCTTAATGCCTTAAGTCTTTGTGAATTAGTTTCACAATCAAAATTCTCACTGTCTTCTACATGAATATTCTGACTTCCAATTCAGACTTTCAAATACTTAGTTGAGAATATGTTAATACCTCCACTCAAAAAGAAGGAAAATATCATTCCAGTCTTTCAACATGGGACCTGGATATATATACAAGCTTAGCTTACTAATCACATTCTCACATATTGTTGCAACTGATCTTTCTGTAGGTGGGAACTAATCTTTGTACCCTATCAGTAAACACCTGTCAACACTGGTTCTTTTTTTATTTACCCTCTCTCCTTTATGTGTCTTATGCCTTATCCATTCTTCCTCACTGCTGTTTAGTAATCTCCCTGTCATTTTGTACTTAATTTCTCAACCCACCCAAGCAGGTCATAGGCGTATGAATTCAGGCTGACTACCTATGACAACATGAGAAGCGTTCGTTGACAGCTCTCCGTGCATTACAAGAATAGGTAGGGTCTACAAATCCACTTTAAAATTCATTTTCCAGTCTATCTGCATAAGCTGTATCTTTCACTCAAAATCAGTAAGGATTTCAGACTGCCAACAAAATAAGACAGTTTTAGATAAAGTGAAGAAAAAAAAATTAAGTTTAGAAAAATTTGTACAGTTAAGTGCTTAATTTTTATAACTCTATCTTAGTAATTATTCGTCTTAAGGTATACTCTGCAAACTTCTGAAAGAATCACAAACACTTTCCAATTCTGGGAATCTTTACCTCTATAGTAGAATCCTGGAAAGATGTCTTCATGTCTATAAAGATAAAATGAGGAAGAAATAAATACTGCAAAAGTGCTGTCACTGTCAATTCATTTTAAGGCAATAAGATATTTAGGAAAAAAATTCAGCTTGTTATGCAGCTAGGACTATCTACATCTACAATTTATCACATTTTACTAATACTACTAAACATAAAATCAGTTATTCTTAGGAATATAAACTAAGTAGTCTTCTAGAAGCAATCACCTATATCTAACTCCAAAAAAACAAGAAAGTCAAGACTGAAAGAACAATGTAATTTTGAGATATATTTTCATACATATATTGTATACCAATTGCATCCAATTTTCTGTTAGTTGTTACCCGCTTTTTAGTTTTCAACTCTGTGATATTGCTTAGAGCACCTTTCAGTTCAAGTCTCAGAAAATTGTATCAAACCACCCAATCTCAAAGCCACAGGACACGCTGATTAAAGTACATTCTAGTAGGTGCTATCTACTCCACTTCTTGAAGTACTTCAATATTATGTAGTACATTGGTCCTTGGATTGTGGAAATCAATGAGGGGGAACAGATAATAAACTAGAAGTGCTCTGTCTGAAGGTAGTTTAGAAAAGAGGAACCTACAGAAGTACTGAAAGAAGAAGAGCTAAGAGGGAGACCTTTGAGATGAAATTCTTTGATATACCTGGATGTGTATTTTACAGACCCATTTCATCACAACAAAGCTGGCGAGTCCAGCAATAACATTCCCTATACAAAAGGGCAGAGGAACGTGTTTTATACACCCAGTGCCTGAAATTTTTACAGTACTCTTGAAGCTAAAGTTAAGGGAACAGTTTTGGAATACACAGTAGTGTAACTAGAATTACAAAATCAAAAATAAAATTTTCATGTGGAAGTTTTTGCCAAGTCTGTGCATTTTCCTTGCAAGCTTTGAGCTAAAGTAATTTTAAACATTTTTCAGGTGTGATTTGAAACCAAACTATATAAAACACTGCAGATCAAATTACTGAGGAAATTACATGCACAAAAAACTAAAATTTGACTGCTGTACATGCCTTTCATAATATTTAATAAAGTTTACATTCCCTCAAAGCAAGTAATTTATTTAAACCTCATTAGTAATTTTTTTCCCCAGCTTTGCCTGCAATATCAAAATTATTACAGTTGTAGGATATCTTTAGGGAAGCTAAACAAACTAAGCGCCACTAATACTTCGCAATTTATATTTCCAGTTTATCTATCATATTTCCAGTTCTTCTCTTAATTACTGCATTTCATTTATAATTACGGCCTTTCATAAGTTATTCTGTAACTATTTTCACTGTTTTCTCAGTTTGCCTCCTTTTTCCTCTCCTCTTCACCCACATCTTATGCCTTTATTTTAGCTGCATTGCAGTTGATGTGCTAATTTTTATATCCGTAAAAGTATTTGGACAGCAGGGCCAGGCTCGTGCAAGGGCACATTTTAATATTTGTCAGGCACTGTCACTTAAGGCAACCTGAGATCTGAAATTATTTTCAGTGGTGAAAATTTGCCTCCAGGAAGTATCATTATAAAGTCTGAATGAAATACTCTTCAGCAGTACATATTTGAACACATGAAAATACTCAATTTCCTTCAGCAAATTATCTTTGCAGTAGAAGAGTTAGAAGAGTAAATTCACAAAATCTGTTGTGGAGTACTTCAAAGGCAGAAAATGAAGAATTACAAAACAGCACATACAGCCCTCTTTCTGAATATTAAAACTAAATAATTCCTAATGAATAAAAAAAATAGTAATTTTAACTTAAGAATTTTGGCACTTGTTACTTACTAGGTGATTTTTTCTGGCTCAGCTTCAAAATAGGTTTTGTCATTTTGGGTTTCTTGATAAATGTCCCACCAGGTTTGTTATATGGCTGTGGTATCATTTTTCTTTTTATTCCTCTTGCAGCAACTGCTGCAGGACTGGGTTTGTTATGATAGTCAACAACAATTCCAGGTCTGTGCATTCCTCCAAAGTCTCCCATATGCTGAAAATTTGTGAAATCAAGAGAAAGGTATTAGTATATGAAATCAATAGAAATAAAACAATTACTTGGTACAATAATACGGTGAACTAAGTAAAATTTGTGTTCTAGAGCAAAATGCAGGGGAAATTTAAGCTCCTGGTTTGATGTTGTGTTGTGCAATGGCTTTGTGGGTGTTTGTCCAATAGAATGAATACATATGTATAAACTGTGTTTCTGCTTATTCAGAACCATTGTCCAGACAATGAACATGATTATCAGAGTTCATATCTCAGCCTAACATCTTGGCTCCTCTCTTCAGATTCTCTAGATGACGAATGACTTCTCCCTCTGGGAAAAAACAGACCTAACCAACCCAGTTTTCGACACTTTAGACAGCAGTCATATGTTAAAAAAAAAAAAAAAAGAAAGAAAAAAAAGCTTCATTATGCCAAATTATTAGAAAACAGAGTAAAGAAGGTTGTCCAGTGTGGAGCAGTGATTAATTGAAGGAAGCTCATTCTTCCTTCTACTTATCTTTCCACTGAATTCAATAAATTCAGAATTTAAAAGTTGGGCCTGGAGGGAGCAATACAAAAATGTGGCAGCAATAGGAATGAAAATTCAGCTGAAAGACTAAACCTTTCTATTATTTCTAAAATGCTGTACAGTCATTTCTGGACACTTGTTTATTAAAGTTACCTCTCTGAAGGTATGGAATAAATGAGTAATCTGAAGAGGGAGAATTTAGGTAGCTGCAATATTCTCAAAAGCGCTAACATACTTTGTAATATTAACTCAATTATTTGATTAATAAAGGGCAGAAGAGAGCCCACTGACTGGATGGGTGACTTGGATAAGCAGAAATATTTGTATTGCCATGAGAAGAGAATTAGTATTACACTATCAAAGTTAAAAGAACATAAAAATAACTCCAACATACTGCGTGATAAGTACGACTTTTTTTAAGCGAATTTTAAATGACAGACAGAATGTACCAAAACGGGCACTTTTCTTAACCAGAAGTCCATGCACAAGATCTCCATGTTAATTTATTTAGTTGAGATGGTTATAGAACTACCTAGCATGTACATTTACACTGTACACATGTAAATTTGACATGAAGTATGCACTTGGATAATTTCAAGTACTATTTTTTTTAAACAGTCAGTCTATCTATTAAAGGTGCAATGCATTTTACATATGGTAAGTAGTTTAGCCTTTACATTCTCCTTTATTACATAAAAGACTAAAAAGATAAATTTCAAAAGGAAAACAAAAAAGAAATAAGGCTACTTGGTTGTAACTCTGCACAAAACTTTCAGATCTAAATGAGTTCTGAAAGGATGGCATCCAAGCTTAAGAACCTAACACTTTCAGCTTCACAAGCAGAGAAACAAAGATTAGAATCTATTTCTCATACCATGCCACATGCTAGCTAGCAGCCATGTGCAAATCTGAGCTAAAATTTGAATATGGCAACTACAGTACTCAAGAATGCTGTAAAGTAGACTTTCTGGAACAAAACCACCACACAATTAGGCATTTAAAAGACCCAGTAAAAAATAATCTTCCTCTACACTGCAAGCTACAAACAAGTTGTATGGTTTAATGTTAAAGAATTGCTTCCCAAAGAAATATGGCACGCTTAAGAATTTTAAAAGATAAGTTACACCTAGGCAGAAAAGTGTTCACTGAACTCTTTGTGCTTAAAAAAAAAAAAAATATTCAGAATTGGGATTCTAAAACCAAGATAAAGGGACACCATCAACTTAAAGTTAGTAATTCTTCGTCAGGATTTTTTTTTATTCTCTTTTGCTGTATTTTTCCCCCCCTAGCTCATTTAACATCAAGCATTACTTCTCCAAACTGTGATCCACTATTTTGTGCACAGTTAATCTCGCTGTTTCTTGGACATACAGGTTTTACATCCTACACTGGAAAGGAATCCACTGAAAAGTAGTTAGAACATAAGTCTTCAAAACAAAATGAATACAAGTAACATCACTAGGCACACTATCTAGAAATTAATCTCAATTGTGTGAAAGGACCTGATTTCAAGTTGATGATGCCCCTTTAACCATGCTTTAATTTTGAAAAAGAATCACTGTAACTGCTAACCACCCACCTTTGCCATTTCCTCCCCATCACCCTTCCAATACACAAGTCAGAGTAAGAATTAAGTTTAAAAGAAGACTTGATGTTTGATAAAGTATGTTTCAACATACTAAAGAATTAGCTAAACTTTTACCTTTACAGGAAACAAAAACTACTCTAGCATTCACAACCTGGGTTTTATTTTTTGCTTATACATTGCACCTTTAACCTACTCAAAACTTCAAAAGACTTTGAATTAAACTTTTACAATATTCAAGAATTTCCCCACCAGCAGCAAAGATGCTAGTGTTTACAAGGAAAAATGCAAGTCCTTTTAATCCCTTTTAGACCAAACCTATTACTTTTATCTTCACCTTTCAAACAAAAGGAGAGATTTAACAAACCTTATCAACTAGTCTTCTATTACTCATTACTTTCAACAGAAAGAGGGACTGGGTTCTACTTGAAGACAGCTTCAAGGGAGTAAACAACATTGTCAACCATGATAGTTTGCTTGGACAAAAAACCCACACTGTACTGAACAGTGCATTCATTTTAAAGCAGTGGTCTTGAAAGGGTTTAAAAGAGTGTCTAGTGAAAAGAATCTGAAAAGATTCTGTACTTACTCCTCGGCCTCGGCCTCTGCCTGTTGATGGTCCTCCAAAAGCATCATAGTTTCTGCTTCCAAATCCACTTTCAGGATAAGCAGGCGTTCCTCTCCCCCGAGAGCCTACAGGTGCAGGCTTCATATGGGGTGAAGAAAAACTGCTGTAGGAAGAGTAACTCTCTCTTCCTCTGTCCTCCATAAACCCAGGCCTCAATTTTGAACGGGAGTAAGGTGCTTCCCAGCTAGACCCGCCCTGGTTTCTACCTCCGAAAGAGTCAAGGCTATTCCGGTAGGAGTTGTCAAATCGACCACCATAACTACCTCCGAAGCGGCTTTGTTCGGGTTCATTATAACCATAGCCAGATCTGTACAGATCTCGCCCACCCAGAGAAGACCCGGAGTCGTAAGACTCATAAGGTCCAAACCTGGAAAAGTTGCACAGTGAGGAGAAAAAAAAGTAAGCTTACTAATGTTATACATTTCAAAAGACAAGTTATCAGTTGACATTTATCAACTAAAATCAATTTATTACTATACTGGTCCGTACAGTTGTGTTATTGTTTAATCTTGATTAGGGCTGGGCAAATCACACTATGACCAGATAGAAAGCTATCTGAGCCATTTTTGCTACAAACAATTCTAAAGTTCAGTATGCCTGAACTTTGTTTACTTAAAATTTTCAGCAACATTTATTTACTAAAACATTATTAGAGCCCAGCCCTAGTCTCACGAAAATAATCACCTGCAGACATTCATAGGCTAGTCAAACTCTCCTTTATTCAAAATCATGCCCTCGTATTCTAACAGTTAAACAGCAGTTAAAAGGCGGCTTAGTTCTGAACTGAGAAAAAAAAAAATAATTTTTTTTTTAAGTGGTACAGTTGTGAGTCTTAAACATCCCACAGTTCTAATTTGAAAAGAAAAAATACACGAGCTCTTCCACTCATATTCGTACTTTCTGGAAATTTTCTTCCCTGTAAAATTCAGTCTTCCAATCAAAGAGTTCATGATCTTCAGTGTATCCAGCTCTCACTTGCAGACCATTAAGTCTAGCAACTTAGGATTTTGAAAGTCTACCCAATGCATGCACAGTGGACACGAAAACAGTCCTTGGAATTTCAGAGTAGAGTAACAAGGAGCTGAAATCTTTAGTTATTTACCAAGAGTTTGCTTTGCCTGGGGGGAGAGAGTCAGGCTAGAAATCATCAATATTTGTAACCGCTTCGAAGGGAAACACATTAGTGTCCCTGCAGGGTTATAATAAGGTGATTCACCAGGAGTTGGGAAAGACAACCCCTTGACTGATAAAATATAAACTAGAACAGACTCAAACTACTAACTGTATCTATAGTAAACTGAATGCCTTCATTTTAAAATATGTTAGTCTCAGAAGACCCAAAGCTACACAGGAAATGACACTATCTACAGAAAGAGCCCATGCAAAATATTAACGTTACATGGCAAGAGACATTTCGGTGTTCAAGTAGTCATTCAACCTCAATCATATGCAGATTACTATATGGTAGGTACAGCTCATTCCTGAATCTCTGCTCAGACTTTTAAGTCAATCTTAATGTTCATCATTAAACAATTATACTTAACTAAAATGTTTAACAGAACCGTGCAGCAAAACACAACACTTCTCCAGCCTCCCTACTTAGTACTGTCCTTGCCCAGTGGCATCACAGTGACTACAGACAAGAATCATACAGTAGTCTGGCTACAGCCAGACAAGAATTCAAGGGCGCACACAAGAAAACCATCAGATTATCTAAGTTTTCTTCACATTTTATTTCCTCCAAGATAGAATCACTACTCTGAAAAGCATGCTTCTTTGAATACGATATTAAGACCTAAATCAAATCAGCTGCTTCCTACTGTTTTTATCTGAAAGAGCAACGGTAATAGTATCCTAGCATTAAATACACAATTTTAAGACCACTGCATCAGAATTTTTATTTTTAGACCAATCCATCTTACAAAGCAGCCCAGAATGTGCACACAGTTTTGAGTGTAATCAGTACCTGCCAATGAAATAATCTGGACATGACTTTCAGATTCAATACCAAGATCATTTGAGCACTGCACATTCAAACCAAAGAACACATACCCTAAATGTTCCTTGAAAACGGAATGTTGATAGATTCAGTCTAAGGCACTAAACCAGTTAGGTCTAGTCTGCTATGTCAGAAATGGTATGTCAGGCCAATCAGCTACAAATTGCTAGCCATTACTGAAAAATAAAACTTTTTCCATTTTCATTCAAAGACGCATTGTTTCACTGCCAAACTTTTCCAAAAAAATGCTGATTATTACAAGAATCTAGCTCTTACAGTTTAGTATTTGCCAGTATTTATCGAACATGAAGACTCAGAACGAAAGTGTTCATACAAAATCGTAACAACATGCCTCAGGAACACTTAAGTTAGAAGACAGAATGATTTAAACTTAAATTGGATCTGATCAATTCTTGGGACAACTGAAGGATTATTTTACCTGTTACCACCACCACCACCTCCTCCGCCTCCACCTCCATGACTCTCCATCCCATAGGATTGGTTAAGGTAAGAGTCCATGGATCGTGGGCCACCATAGCCTCCATGCCCATAATCACGGTCCATGTCTAAAAAAAGAGCAGAAAAATGTTTATAAAGAAAGCAAGCAAGAAGTCTTATTAAGTAATCTAGTTTAAATTCTTAAGTAAAAAGTTTACTCTTTGCCACAGTGCTTACAAACAAAATATAAAACTGCCAGTTGCAAACCAATTTCGACACTGTGCTTAGGGAAGCCATGTGTCTTTGTCATTATCTGAGCACCTCTTAAATGAAACCCAGTTCATGTTTTTCCCAGTAGTGGATAACTCGGGATTATTGTTCCGTCAGCTGGAATTTGGACACAAGTTAAATTAAGAGAATTAAATGGAGAAGCCCAATGTAGAATATGTCAGAAGTTAGCGGAGAATTAAGACCACTTCCCTCCCTTTAATAATACACACAGCTCACAGGCATCTGCTTTCTCTATCCAACACCACAAGAAACCTTCACTCACATTGGCAGAGACCTTAGGTCAAGGTTACAAGCTGTCATGCTGCACTGCAGACTCTGTACATAGGCTACAGTCAAAGAAAAGAATTTTCTCCAATCTAGCACGAACAAAAATCGACCCAAATCAACACTGAGTTGCAGTTCACTAACTGCACTAAGATGTTGGTATTTCATAGCTGAACTGATGTCACTTCATGACATCTTTGTATCTTGTAATGAAGCCTGGCAAAAGAACCAACTTCTTCCTCAATATTGGAAGTCCTATGTAAAAGTTGTGGTTAAATAACCACTCATAAATTCAAAGCACTAAAACAGTGTCGTAGATCTGCATAACGAGTATGATCCACTGTCTTCCTGTAGCATGCACAATTTGCACTCCACTGGCATTCTAGTGACCAAAACTGCTTCCCGGTACCAACCAACACTAACTTTTGGATAATACAGAAAAAGCCTGGCAAGTCAAGCCTCACAAAAAAGGTAACGCAGAGAAGGAAAACACAGTGAACACAGGAAGATAAAAATATAACCACACAAAGACTTGTCTACTCTAACAAGAGAGTATTTTATACATTTGAAAATCTCCAAGTTTAAACCATTGACTTTTCCAGAAGATAACAGGACAAAAAGCTCACTTGAAGTCACAAGAAATTTTCCTGTTTAAAGAAACACAGTAATTCTCTGTGTGTATCATTTCATGAAAATAACTGTAGTGATGAAAATAAGTATATATACACTATTTCCTGTTTGTACCTGCTTCTTGTTAGCACCACGCAGCCATTGTAATTTACTTTCTTACACCTGTCAACAACAAGAATTCTG
This sequence comes from Fulmarus glacialis, assembly GCF_000690835.1. Taxonomy (NCBI): domain Eukaryota; kingdom Metazoa; phylum Chordata; class Aves; order Procellariiformes; family Procellariidae; genus Fulmarus; species Fulmarus glacialis. The sequence continues at coordinate 5,184 of NW_009234639.1, read as the reverse complement.
CAAATGGTATTGAGCTGACTGTATCACTTTTACACAGATGTTCTTAGCATGCCTGAATAGAGACTCCAAGAAATGAAGATCTCCTGCTGTTTTTTTTTTTTTTTCCTAATGATCACAGGTACTTTCTAAAAAATTAAAGATGATACTTCTGAAACAAGAAAACTTTGAACATGGAAGTCACACTGCACCTTTCCATATTCTGAACATACAATAAAAATTCTGCAGCAAAGCACAAAAAAAGCTTTTCAAAATACTGATCATGTAGCACCACACAGCATCAACTTAAACTGCAAAAAGTTACTCTTTAAAGAAATGGCTGAGCCTTCTAATAGAAGCATCTAATAATCCTCTCTGGTGTGACTGAATGATCTACCACCTAATCCAGTGGAATACCCTCAAGACTGCCTACATAAAGATGCAGGCATCTTTATGTAAAAGAGTAAAAAGAGTAAGGTAGTCAATAAAATAAATTCAGTTTCACAGACATTAAGGTCAGATGATCCCATGGTCAATCTCAGATCCAAGGGTTTTGTTTTTTTTAAAATACAGTATATCTAATCAAAAGACACGGACATTCTGAAAACTGAAATATCTGACCTGAAAGCACCCAATAATTTACTTAGTTTCACCTGCTCCCTATTATCTACAGACTCTGAGATGGCACAAAAGTAATTAGGTTAAGAGTTGAGGAGGTGAATCAAATCATTCAACGAGGAAGAACACAACATACTGTCAAGATCCCTGCCACTGCAATCCTATTACAGCATAGTAAGCAGTGACCAGTGTTGTCCATGTGCCAGAAGTTTGCTAGTGGGAGAAACACAAACACATTCACACACAAAAGAACTCTTCCAAAAAATGTTTTGAAGCATAGTTTTGAAACAAATTTTTAGTCTTAAATTTTTAGCATGAAAGCAAATACTAAAATATGTTTTACAATCACAGGATAACTTCTGACATCCACTTTTGCTCAACGCTCTCCTTACTCATCCACAGTTCATGTTATCCAACATCAGCAGTCTTGCTGTAGAGCTATGCCAGTCCCTAAATCCTCAGATCACTGCCCTGAGGACATCACCACCTCCTCCCTAACAGTGAACAACTTACCCATCCTTTCCAGACTCACTGCACTGCATTTACCTACATTATAATACACTCGCATTTGGAAACGTTTAACAGGGGATACAAAAGATACAAAGAAGTGAAGAGGGATGATCACTTGCACGATTTTCCACTACAAGAAATTGGAGGTGGCTAATGAAACTTAAAAATAACAAGCTAAAAAATTAATTGGATCCTTTTCCACAAAACAGATACTTAAGTCCTGGAACTCTCTGTGACAAGAAGTTACTAAAAATTTACATGGATTTAAAACAGAAATTGGATAAATCCACTGACAAGAAATTCAAAGGATGTCAAACACAAAGACTATGTCTCTGATTCAGAAAGTCCCCAAGCTGCAAACCAGTGAAGGCGTATAAATATACCAAAGGAGTACTTGTACTATTCCTTCCACATCTCCAAACAGACAGTGACATACAGGGTATTAGTGAGGTGGGACAGACACATCTTTGACCTGACCTAATGAAGGTGATCTTACGATCTCCTTCCAACTATTTCATTAACTGTTCCAAATTGCTGAACAGTTAACCCATCATTCCAACCACTGGCCTCCTGGTTCAGTCATTTTGTCAGCTGTAAACTTTACCGAAGATTTATGGATTTTACACTTCATACCCAGAGCTTCACAAAGATACCACATTCAAATTAAGAAGTGCAGTATTTCTTCAGGCATTAAGCTTTTCTTTACTCTGAAAGTCTGTTCTCCTGATAGACTTTACCTTAAAAAGGGGGAAAACGTACAAGACAGTAAATATTCACTTAGGCGAGCCAAAATAGAAGGATTTCAATTTTTGAATGTAGTAACTGAGTAATAATCACTTGCACAGCTTTAATTATTACAATCTCAAGGTAAATAGCTTATTAGTTGACAAACCTCACAACCACAGACATCAGAATCCATTCGCACTGGCCTCTTTCACGCTTTTGATTCTTCTACTAACTAAAGCAAGACAGATGGACATGGAGCACTAAAAAAAGCTGTATCGCACAGAACAATTTCCTCTGCCTGTAGCCTGCTCCCCGTTCACTGTCATGTTAGCTCTGGCTGTCACCACCAGTGGAGATGCACAGAAGTTGCCTGTCTGTGCAAACTATTCAGACTAGATGTGAAATTGTTTCACATGCTAAGAGAACACGACCTTAAGCACTAGAGAAGAATCACCATGAGTTGTATTGCAGCGTCTCAAACTTAAAATTCAAAAGTGTAGTACTTCATTTAAGTTTAAATAGTAACTGCTTATCAAAGAAACCTTTGAAGAAATATTGTATCTGTGTATCTATGAATACTACCGAGTGAAAAAGGAAAAAAAAAAAAAAAAAACGGTTCATATTTGCTCCTAAAGTTTAAAAATGAAAGAGTAAATCTCTGAACTGATGAAGGCACTGACAAAGCATCTGAAACAAAGAGTTTGTTGAAGGAATAAATCAGGTTTTGGTATCTGCAGCTTCTTGGATAAACACGGTGTGGATGAATGAGCTGTTGAATTAAAGTACAGAAATAGAATTGCAAAGAACAATCTCACTTTTCATTTCTAGATCATACCTAAAGTCTACTGGGGTAGGGGAAAGGGGAAAAGAGTTATGTCAAAGGGGGAAAAAAAAAATATTAGCTCTAAAATAAAAAAGAATGGGACACTAAAAAACAAGTTCAATTTACAAATTAAAATGTTAATGTATGTATATTCCTTCAGATTACAAAAAAAGCCATATCTGGTGGAGAGATCACTTAAAATAGCTGCAAAATAAATCTCAATAGCCAGCAAAGAAAAATCAAATTTTCCTTAGAAAAAGAACTAGGAAGTTAAACATGTAGTAGATAAGACTCAGAATCTCTTGGTACAAAGGACTCCATTTATAAGAAAAAGCTTAAGATCCAAGAACATTGAAATCATATTCACAGCACAAAGAAACAAAATCATTTTCAACAGCGCTCTCCATGTGGAGCATATGAAAAGGCTATCAAGATAAGAAAGGAGAAAGATCTTGCAGTAATAAATAATAACTGAAAAAAATAAACTTCAGTAAAATAAAAATAACCTTTACACAATAAAAAAACCCCAGAAGTATAGGCTTGAAACAAGCTAAATTTCCCTATATTTTAAATTCATAATCCGCAATGACTACAACAAGCTTAAGGATCCATTGTGCAACAGTAAGCAACATTTCTTCCAGGCACATTACTTTTTCCATAACACCGTGCCTGCTTTAAGATCACAACCTTGTCATTAGATACAGAAGTTTTAACACATCATTGATTCCCATGCAAAATAAGGAACGAATCCAATAATGTAGATGAATTTTAGGAATAGCAGCAAAAGCCATTTCCACTTCCAGATTAAAAGGACAATAGTTACAGTAATCAAAATACTAACATGAATAGTTAATAATATTTCTGTTAATGTTAACAGAATTTATTCTACAGGCCATGTCATCTCTGTCTCAAACCAAGTCATCAGCAAGGGACAATGGTGGAATTTCAGCAGTCATCAGCCATCCAATGAAAAGTGCTTCACACTGGCTAAAAGTTTCCAACAGGAACCTTCTTGCCAAGAACTCAAATGAAAACTGGGCAAAGATGAAAACCCTCAACATCCATCCTTTATTGCCATCTACTGGGTCCCTACAAAATAGCCTTTAGCCCACTGTACAGAATCAGGGTATGACAAAGCACTATGCATGCCTTACTAAGGTACATACAATGCATAAACATTAATATTAAATGTTTCAAGCTGCATACATCATAATTAAACTTGTTTAATAATTACAAATAATAGAAAGCTTAATTATCACAATAAAAACTATTATTACAGAGGTACATGAAAGAAACAATCTAATTGTACAACATACATTTGATTGGTTACTTCCCATAGGATGACCCTGGATTCACTTTAATACTACTGTCATCAGATCTCAGAAAAGCAGGTTCTGGTTAATGGCTACAGTGAATATTCCAATAAGATACTTAAACTGCCACTTAAGAAGAACCTTTTCTACTAAAAATCTAATGGACATTTAATTAGGAATCAATAAAGAAGATTAAAAACAGGGCCATAGCTTTAATTTATTTATTTTACCATGAAGAAAGATAAATGCAAAATAATATCATTGGCAAAAAAGCTAAGACTCAAGGAATGTATCATAAATATGATCATACTGCAGTCAAAGATGCTTCTGTAATCCAACGTGTTATTTCCGTATAACAGCCAGCAAGAGTATCAAGAAATCCAACAGCAAACACTTATTTGATGACATCTGTAAATGAAGCTTGGGTACAGTTTATGGTAAACTTTTTATATTAACATCCTTTTAGTACTTGCTTGCATGCTGGCAAGAGATGTCAAATCATTTCTTGAGTCTTACTAAACTCATAACCTTAATCATCTTACAAAAATATGTGTATTCCTTTTTGTTGTATCTATGTGGTATTTTTGATAGTGTAAAAACAAGGCTAGCTTTTACTGTATCACATTTACTTCATATGCTTTCTATATTCCTTCCCAAACTCTTAGTTAAAGTAAACTTAAAAAAAAAAAACAAAAACAAAAACAAAAATCAAGCAGTTCCAGGTTCTGTTTTTTCCATGTCTGTATAACAGGGGAAAACATCCTCTTTCTTTTCAATAGAAGTAGTAAGAATCAAGTACAGTAGTCCATAAGAAAACAAAATACTGATTTATGCAAAAAGCATCATCCTAAGAAAAGTCTGTATTCCCCCCCCATCCCCACTCCTTGATCTCACAATTTTGATTTGGAACGTGCAGGAGTTCATGTTGACATGCCCAAGATGAAAATCAAGTCTCGCTCCCAGCCAGTTATAACTCCTCCAGAAAACATGTGCAGTCAAACCATGTTACGTACTTTTAATAACCCGTTTGTTTTGTCAACACTGACTGTTCAGCCCCAACGCTTTTTACAGGTTAGACGTATTTATAGCTCATACCTGAGACTGACCCACTGGGCATGTTCACACCACAATGCATGGGGGTATCTGGGAATCTCCAATCTCTGTCTTCAGCTGGAGAGGATGGGTCAGTGAGAATGACTTAGTGCTTAGCAAGAGCTG
>NW_009234638.1:261-3002 GCF_000690835.1 Fulmarus glacialis | reverse complement strand
CGGAGCCCTTCGCCTCGGTGACTTCGAAGTCCCTGCGGGCCCATTGGGTGAGCAAGAAGGGCACATCTCCTGTTTTGTACAAAATGTGCTAGAAACCCCCAGAACAGACTTTCTGTTTGCAGGTCTTCCGACCTCGGTGGTTAGCAACCGGTACAGAATTACGACTTTGGAGAAATTAGAAGATGTTTTCATCGGGGTCTTCATCCCGGCATGAGGTGGAGGTGCAAGCGTGGTGCTGGGGTGACATTCTCTGTGGTCTGAGCCCTGCGGGACTGCGAGCACCACGTACCAACCCCACCGCTTCGCTGGGCAAGTTCCCTTCGCCGCTTCATCAAAATTCAGCCCATTGTGTTGAGTCCCCTGCCCTGAGGACGAGTCTTGGGTTTTTAAGGGTCTATGATATATCTTAGTCAGTATCTACACTGTTTCATCCTTTATTCCTTCCCCCAACTTCCTCTGAATGCCATCCAGCCCCTGTGATTTATTACCCTTCAGTGCGTTTCGCTTTTTGTCGGAGAATTTATATTTAATTTTCATGCCCGTTATCATTCAGGGAAAAAAGGGAAGTGCTTTGGGAGCCCAGAGTGAAAATAAGCCAGCACATTTTAGTGCAGTTACTCTGTTTGAAAGATGTTGTTGTATTTTGGCAGGGTACTTACCTCCTTCCTCCTTCACTTTTGCATCGTGGGTTGAAGTGATTCTAGAAAAATCACAGGACGGTGGACTCGTCAGATTGACTCCAGCCTTGCAAGGGCTGGAGTCTGCTGCTCCTGCTGCCTGAATTCATTAGGACTCAGGCAGTAAAGAGGAACTCGGTATAAGAGCAGGACAATTTGGTCTTTCATGTAGCTGTACATTTGGGAAAAGAGGGATTATGGAGCAGCAGAGGTGGACTTCCTTTTCTTAGCTCCCTTGATCTTGCTAGTGGTGAGGCTTTTCTATGCCACCTCCTGTACAGCTTCCACTTCATATTATCAGTCAACTTTGTAGACCTCATCTGGGTCTAACTTAATCTCCTAAGGGACACAAAGAGATGCAGTAATTTGGCCCTTGGTCTCAAAGAGGCACCAATGCACAGTGGAGCCAAGACCAGAACTCGGAGCTTCTGATGCTCTTCGGTGCACCATGTGCCTCTGCCCCTCATACTTCCTCTCCCCTCACACACTTTTGGGTTGTTCTTATCAACAGAAGGCTTTAGGAGCAAGATAAGCACTTTTGCCTCAGTCAAGGCATCTGGGTAAGTTTGGGAGGAGGATAGAGGAAGGTATTCAGAACTTCATCCAGATCTCAGGTAAAACCTCTGTTCCTCCTTCCTCTCTGTGATTTGCTTCTGTAATTCTCCATCTGCTCTGTTCTGTCCAAGCAACGGCCAAGTAGGGACCTTCAGGGCTCCGGCAGGTATGATCGGAGGAGGCCACGAGCCACGTGCTTTTCCACATCCCTAGTGTCTCTGAGGGTTTTGATGTTCAAGGCTCTGCTCAGACCTGGTTTGGCCTCAGGTTTCTCCTACTCTCTTCCCTCTTCTGCATCTCTCCTGCATGAAGGCCTGTTCTCGTGGCGTTGCTGCACTCATCATTAATTCCAGCACTTTATGTATTCAGCTGAACTTCTGAGAGATGCTACCAGATCTCTGTAGAGGCTCAATAAACTTGAATGACGGGTCCATTGAAATGGAGGGGAACTGGGGAAACAGCACCGGGAAGTTCATCATCTTGAACGCTTTATTGGGTTCTCGGATGATGGGAAACGTGGCCACGTGGCAGCATCCCCTCTTTTAGCCTTTGTCACTGTGGTGGCCTTTTCGTGCAGAGCTTTGAACCCCTGTGCAGGAGGGATTATCCCTTCGGTACAGTGCCAGAGCATGCAGAGACTTCTGCTGTGAAAGCCAGCGTGTCATCTCTGATCAGCTCATTAGATACGTATGTTCTCATTGTTGGTTGAAGCCCAGTGCTTCATTTCTCTCTTTAGTGCTTTCTCAGTTTTAATTAAAAACTTCATTCCAGTTTGACCTTTTGCAATGCTGTGGCATAACTGAGACTGAATTCAGCTCTAATTATGGAAGGTCTCTCCTGGCAGGCTGGGTGGATGAACTAACCGTTCACCCTGACGTTTATGATGACTGGCAGGAGTCCTGGCTGCTCCTCCTGCCCTTCCCATGGGATCAGGCAGCCCACGTATCTGAGTATTTCACAGAGCAGGGTGGAGAAAGTATTGGTCTTTCAGTAGAAGCTGTGGTTACTCAGAAGACATTGCTTGGAAGGCAGGAGGTGGGAATCATCACCGGTTTGAGGAGGGTGGAGAAAGCAGAGCAGGAATCTCACAGTGATTTATTGGCTCTGTGGTAGATCATCACTAGCCCAAGAAGGCTGATTTGAAGGAATGGGTTTAAATCACTGGGTCTTGTTAATGGCTTAGGTATGGAGTGGGAGTATGGAGACCTGGACCCAGTTCCCATCAGCTCTGGATATGTAGGCTGTGAGCTCGGAGGGGCAGTCCTTCTCCTGGAGCCGGGGCTGGAGAGCACAAAGCACGGAGGAGGTCTCACTACATCCCATCCATTCAACCACAGCTCTTCCCCTGGGACCAGGGGAAGGTTTGCTGTGCATTTGGTTGCAGAGGAGCGAGGATTTGATGGGACCTACGTAACCACCGCTAAAGCATTAGCCCAGTTCTTATGGGCTGTGTAACCATGCTCGGCAGCCTACCCTGCGAGGAGGATTGCGTGCCAGCCTGACTGTGCT
>NW_009234638.1:0-234 GCF_000690835.1 Fulmarus glacialis | reverse complement strand
TGCATGTTGCCCCACATAAAAAATGCTGTAAAAGTCCTGACGCCCTGGTTGCGTTTCTACCTGGCAAGTCTCTCAAGGAGATACATCGCTGCACTGCATGCAGCCCAAAGCACCTTAATTTAAAGTCCCGGGAGGTATCCAGGAAGCCTGGGGGGATCCAGAGAAACTGACTTAAAGCAGAACATTTCAATTCCATCCACAAACTGAGGGTACTGAGGGTACTGAGGGAGCTGG
>NW_009234637.1:258-2924 GCF_000690835.1 Fulmarus glacialis | reverse complement strand
TTTCCAACCTTAATGATTCGATGATTCGAGGTAAAAGCGAATCTCTCTCGATCCTCAGGTTGTAATGGGACCACAGAAAACATACCTTTCATATCCAAGGCAGCCATCCAAGGCTGGGCTGCTTGCTCTACAGAAAAAATAAGATTTGTAATAGAGGGGACAGCAGCATGTAAGGGTCCAGTATTTTCATTGAATTTACCACAGTCTACCATCAAACACCAGTTGCTGTTAGACTTACGGACAGGCCGTACGGGGGAGTTATATGGTGAATGAGTTTTCTGAAAAATACCCCATTGTCCTAAATCCTGGATGAAAGCACTTACATCTTGTGAGGCTTCAGGGCTAATGCAGTACTGTCATATGTGGGTGAAGGGACTTTTAGGTAACTTGGGAGCTGCCTCTAACAGAAAAGCAATAGCCTCCACAGCAGGTATTTTATTGACAGAAATGACAGAGTTCTGGGTCTGAGGGTTTGAGAGCCTAATGGAGTATTGATAGTCTGGGATTTTAATATATCCATACTCAAAATACTTAAAAGCCCTACTGCCACTATGGATCTCAGTGTCCTTCTACCAGGCAGAGCCAATTTTATCCTGGCCATGGGGACCTCTCATTTTTCTTGGTAATCACTACTATAGAAATCCTTTCTTGAGATTTCTGAATTAACCCAGGAGCATCCTCAGCTTTAATCATTGATATTGAGGCTCCTGTACCCATAAGAAAAGAGATGGAGTATTTGCTGTTCACTATTAATGGTATACAAGGGTGCTAATATTAATTAAAAAAACTTTGGCCACCTGGGAGGGGTCATTGGGTCTCCCTGGGACAATGTTGGGAGCTCCTCTATTCTTTTTCAGGTAGCGGGGTCGAGGGAGCGGACAGAACAAGGTTGTCCAGGATGGGGGAATCGCAGGAACTAACGCCACCCAGCCCCTTCCCTGTCCCTGGGCTGCTGGTGCTGCCCGCATCGTGGTTATCCCACAGTCTCTGCAAGACAAACATGGGCATGCCCTCTAACTGGCCTGCTGTGAAGCCTATTCCTCGCAGGAGATCGCATAAGCGTCTCCGTTCCAGATCACGCTCCTGTTTGCCAAGGGGTTGTTTTGTGTCCGATCGATTAATTTCAGCATTTCGAGCATTTTGTCCCTTATTCTTATTCTTCTGACTTCCCTTTAGCATCTGGATGACCCTGATCCGACCTTCTCTTTGACAGACTATCGTTTTGGGGGTGCTTCCCCATCCTCGTCGCCTCCCCATAAGGGCTGTCCAATTTTGCAGCCCTTGGGCCATTATGGTATTCCAGTCCCAGGTTTCATGGTATAACATCAAGGCCAGATTCTTTGGCCCCCCGGGTGCTGCATTTCGCAAGAGTTTTAGTTTCCCTGCTGCTGTTGCTGGCACAGCCATCATGTCCTGGGGTATATTGCCTTGTCCCTTAAGGACATCCCGAGCAGCCAGCCTCATCATCCATTCCGAAAACCCATCTGGAGTACTCCAGGGAGGGGGAGGGAGATATCCCCGCGGTCCCGGCATTTCTCTGACAGCATGTATTATGGAAGATAACAGAGAGAAGGTATTCAGTCTGGCCCCTGCATTGGGGTTTAAGAGAAATATTTTTCCTCCCAGGAACATTTGTCCAGCCTCAGCCTGATTAAGGATGACGGTTCCAGCCCCAAGCTGATAGCACCGTGCCACCCATCCCACCCAGTCCTCATGGGGCTTTTTGCTGTACTGCAAGGACAGCTGCCTTAGCTGTTCTGCGTTAAAATTCGCAGCGGTCGTCGTGACCCCAGGAGGCGGGGGAGCGCCTTCCTCTCTGGCAGAAGCTGGGAGTTGTACCGGGGAAGTTTTAATGCTAGGGTACAAGGAGGCCACGTTATCCGGATGATGCTCGGGTAACGAAGCGGGGGTGGAAGACCCGCTACCAGAATCAAAGCCATCCTCCTCATTATCCATTTTCAGCATGTGTATCTTTTCAACGATCTCGCTCTCTGAGACCAGGCACGTAGGGTCTTGCTTTAGCTGTCGTATAGCCAGAGGTCTGAGATTCTTTTCTAATTGTCTAAGTAATTGGTTCGTAACAAAACTATGGGATTCAAAGGCAACTGCTCGAGCTTCTGCATCCTTAGATCAAAGCCATCCTCCTCATTATCCATTTTCAGCATGTGTATCTTTTCAACGATCTCGCTCTCTGAGACCAGGCACGTAGGGTCTTGCTTTAGCTGTCGTATAGCCAGAGGTCTGAGATTCTTTTCTAATTGTCTAAGTAATTGGTTCGTAACAAAACTATGGGATTCAAAGGCAACTGCTCGAGCTTCTGCATCCTTAGCTTGCTGCAAAGCTTCCAGCTCCTGCCTAGCAGTGTTAAAAAAAGCGCCCGCGGCCGCCAGCGCCTCTGTGAGAAGCCCAATGAAGGCCCCCTTGCCGTCCTCTGCTTCGCATTTATGAATGTCCTGCCACTTTTGAAACTCTGCTCGCAGCGTTTCCCAATTCAACCAATTCTCAGACACCCAATCCCTGTCCCACCGAGGGGTTTTCCACCCCTTAGCCTCTTGCCATTTTCGCTGCTCTTCTACTGCTTTCTCCCAAGCATCCATGACCTCTGTATCACAGAACCCCAATTCTGACACCAATTAATGCCACAACCCAGAAGGGTTACCTGACCT
>NW_009234637.1:0-234 GCF_000690835.1 Fulmarus glacialis | reverse complement strand
CAGCCATATGCAGGACTCCATCATGCACAAAGACACGGAGGATTCATTACAGTTTACTACTATCAAGGCAAGTAAAGTTACGACTGGCGAAAGAAGTATATCTATACTACAAGTTACTACAAATTACTACCAGAAAGCAAACATATATTTCCATAGCAGCAGCAATCAATATTAGCAGCAAGTCTGTATTTCAATATTACAAATTACTGCAGAATTACCACTAATAAAGCAGCA
>NW_009234636.1:1077-1739 GCF_000690835.1 Fulmarus glacialis | reverse complement strand
GGTTCAGAGTAGACCTTGGGAGGTCTATAGAAAAACCCTCTGCTCAAAGCAGGGTCACGTATATGATCAGACCTGGTTGCTCAGGGCTTGAACCATCTGGGTCTTGAAAACCTGCATGGACGGAGGACTTCACAGGCTCTCAGGGTGACAAATGCTTGTTGCAATGCTTGGCTAGCCTCATGGTGAAAAAGGTGAGGCCACCCTTGCTGTGAGGTGTCCCTCAGCCATCCCTTCTCCAGGCTGAACAAGCCCAGCTTCATCAGCCTTTCCTCACAGGGAAAGTGATCCAGCCCCCTGACCATCTTTGGGGCCCTTCACTAAACCCACTCCAGCTTGCCGGCACCTTTCCAGTACTGGGCTTCCCAAAACTTGACACGGCGTTTTGCGTGTGGCCTAACAAGTGCCAGGTAGAGCGGGAGAGTCCTCCCTGAGCCCTTCCCTGAGCACAGAGGCATGGGAGAGCTTTTGCTTCCAGACTAAGGCAAAGAAGGTATTGAGTCCCTCAGCTCCGTCTGTGTCTGCTGTTACGAAACAGCTCTCAATTTCCCTTGCAACCATCAACTCCAGTTGAGGTTTGCCTTTTCTAAAAACACACCTGTGCAACCAAGGCAATAAATATCAATTCCTATTCTGTAGCCTGTCCTTGCTTTCACCTCCTAACA
>NW_009234636.1:0-368 GCF_000690835.1 Fulmarus glacialis | reverse complement strand
AGCTGTGTGGAGAAGGAACCCCATGGAGCAGGTACCTTCAGGGTGGGGAGGTGTCCCCCAGCACAGTCCTCTGACAGCCCTCAGAGCCCCACCCTCTGCAGCCCTCCTGCTTTAGCAGCCTCCCCCAGTTCCTGACCCTGCCCAGCCCCAGCCATGTCCCACGCCAGTCCTGGTTCCCTGTCCGTGCTCCCTGCAAGGCCCCAGGCTGGCCGTTCTCCTCTGCAGAGAACTGCAAGTGGCCGTTCTCCTCTCCACTACCCCTGATTGCCCAGTAGCCAAGGACAGGGCTGGGCAGGAGCATGGGGTGTCTCTATTGGCACAAGGGGCAGGGGACGGCTGCACTAGAATCATAGAATCATAGAATCATA
>NW_009234635.1:294-8256 GCF_000690835.1 Fulmarus glacialis | reverse complement strand
GGAGCTGGGTTAGGGTTTCCAACGGCCCCTGTGAGCTTCACCGGCGCCCAGCTCCCCACGGCACTGGCGTCTTTATTATCTCTGGAGCAACACACGCATTTACACCTTTCCCCCCGACCGTTCGCGTGGCGTTGAAAACAATACAGCTTCCAGAGCAGGTACGCGTTTGAACCAGGGGGACTGCCGTTCCCCGCTCACACGAATTACAGGGTCTGGTTTTTGCTATGATCAGTAAAATAAGCCATCGCCACCGTTCCTCTTTCCCCCGCATTTTGAAAGCCACACCGAACAACAGTTACGCTTACAATATACAGCACAGGACAACCGAGAATAGGGGTTTTCTGCGATACAGCGCTACATAGCACACATTTTGTTTTAAGTTCACAAATCAAGTTACTCTCAGATGCCAAATACCGTACGGCCAGACTGCAGATGCTGGAGAGACTTCTGATGCTCTCGGCGTACCGTCCTGAACAGTCCACCGCACTCCCACCACAATGCCTCCAGGATCTACGTCTTCATTAACATTCTCAGTGTATAAGCGAGATACTCAAAATATCCTTAACAAGGTCTTTTTTTTTTTTCCCTTAACAAGGTCATTTGTTTTTTTTTCCTTTAACAAGGTCAGTTTTTTTTCCTGAAGTTCAGTTCTACTGTAACAAACTACCTTCTAATTACTCAACCAAAAAAAGTGGGATTTATTGAATTTTGAATTCTGCGAGACTGACCTGCAGTAACCATAACAGTTTCAACTGTCAACAAATTTGACTTCTTTACAGATTATGTAAAATTACCTGTATTGTGAAACTACAGACTGTGCACCGTTTCTGGGTACGCTGTGGATTAGAAAAACCTGCAAGAGGCTTGAAAGCAGTTACGTTAAAACAATGAAATTCAGCTAACTTCTTAAAAAAAACAGCCCTGAGAACATGGCTCAACTAGTGAGAGCCTAGTTGAAAAACCACCATTATAAGCAAAAATTAGAAGGATCTATTGAAATCTTAAAGTATTATTTGCCAACATTTGAGGCAGGAAACGCTGCAGTCTTTCCAAATCCATAAAGTAATAAGAGAAACTCAATGAATTGGAGCCATAAAAAAAAAATGCATTATTTGGAGTGGAAATACTTTTCTTCACCTCCCAGTTTTCACAGCCTTTACTCTAAGCAATGGCATCAGCTATTAGAAGTTTATAGTTTTCGGTTTTGACACAATTTAAGTGTTAAGACAGTACTACGGAACAAGTACATCAGTAAGATTTGTTTTAAAGTAAAGCAATGAAAGGAGAATTTCTCTAAGCATTTGGTTAGGGATCTTAAAAATACGCATCTATATGGACTATTGATCACAAACAAAGTTTGTTGCAAACAATTCTGACAGTAAACTGAAACATCTTACTTTGGAAAAAAATGCCTCAAATACATGTTCTAATTTAGAAGCAACTTTTAACCTTACTGAAACTTGGAGATTATGCTTAAGACTCATGCTTATGTATTACCTATGGAAAACTTCATGCATGACAAGCCAATGCTCTGCACTTCCATAGTGTTTGAAGCGCTTCACAAAAGACAACTAAGTATATAAGAATAAACCTATAATGAAGTACTTAATCATTTAAATCTTGCAGAACTGAAGGTTGCAATAGGAGGATATCCATATGTCCCAAGGAGGACTCTTCCAGCAAGCCGGAGGTCATAAAACCTCTATCTTAGATTGCTGTAGTACCTGAAAACTCCAGTCAGACCAGGACCCCACTTGTAGGAACAGGACAAAAACCAGCCCTTGTCCCAGAGAGCTTACAGTCTAAGTAAATGCTTAGATTGTGGGCCAGTGGCATCAAATACCTGTCTTCCAACAAGGTTTGAGGGGACAGACAGGCACCTGGAAGTAGACTAAAGCACTACCAGAACAAGGACAAATCCAAGTCTTGTAGTTTTCAAGCATATTAGAAGTATTCGTAATGCGGTGATAGCATTAGAACTTGCATTAGTTTGACATAGCAACCTATGACTTCCCCTCTGACATCACACAGCTCAGCTTGCCGTCAAGACCATCATCAACGGTTTCACAGTCACCTCCAAAACCAACAAAGCCTGTCTTTCAGGTACCAGTTCGATGCAGAGGCAGAAAGGAGCATAGTGCAGGCTAGCTTGAAATACGAAGCATGCACTTCAAAACTACTCTGAATGCATTTCAATCTCTTGCATCTACAGCTTTTTTTAAAAGTGGTTTTGCCATTTCAGTCAAGGTGCTATTTATAGAGTTCACCTGCAATGTGTACTGTGCTAGGCAAGAGCGTGTGGCAGTATCCCACTTCTGCCAGGTGTCCCAGGTAACTGTGCTTTATTACCAGAGTATATTTATTGCTGTCTTTACCTTCACTGCACTGCTCTCCCTGTCATGAGAAGTCTATGGAAAATGCGTGGTTTTGCCATCTACGTTAGACCTCCAAGATTTACTAAGCCCTGCCATGGTATGTACAAGGGCAGTTCAGGACAGTTGCCCTGAGCCCTCTGGGGATTAGAGAGTACATACTATTAAGCTGAAAACATTTTAAGCAGTTAACAGCAGCGTGAAGTCTGACTCTCGCTGCCAAGAGAGTGCGAATTGTGCGTGCTGTCCAGGGCAGCATGCCACGTGTTTACAAGTTGTCCACTATTAGCCAACAGCCACTGAAGCTTAAGGCAAGTTCATGAAACAACTTATCAACTGTGAAGAGAGGTCTGAGCCACAGACTAAGGAAGTTTCCCACTCACGAAGAGTCACCAAGTCTTAGAATTCAAGCTGAACGCCTTAAACAGGAGCAGACTAGTTATCCTTCCATGACCAATTCTGTGAAGCCTTGTGTTTGCCTGTTAAGCTACTAAATAGAGGCATGCATGCGTGTTTCAATGACTGAGAACTCCCTTGGAGAGGAGCTAGCTTTCATAACTATGTAGCAATTTATTTACTTTTATAGTTAAGCCATGGTTGTTCAGTATTGTCTGTCAAGTCTGTATTTTGAAAATACAATAGTTTTATTTTTTAAAAAAGAATCACATGCATTTAGTTTAGGCTCAATGCTACAGTTTGTCCCACTTTTTGAAAAACATGTGGTCCCTGTGCTACAAAAATATGGTCTAAACCTGAAGATTAAAACCTAAAGCTGGAAGCACTGCAACAGATTCCCACGGAGTTTGTCACCCTTTTATAGTTTAAGATAAATACAATAAAGGAAAGCAATTGAACTGCATTTTTCTATTTTATTTTTCAAGTCTGACAAAGGCCTCGAGTGAAAGTCTATAGCTTTAACATCCATTCTCACCTTTGTGTCCCCTTGACTTATCTATGTCTTACCTACCCAATATTCCAACTGCCTGCCTAAACCACAGGTAGGCTTTGACACCATTTTATCGTTACAATAAGCCAACGAGTTGGCAAAGAAGAATACAGAGGTAATACAGTTAAGTTGCACATGGCCACTGGGGCTTGGTCAAGCCAGCTGGCATTTTTGATCACTTGAGTTTCTTGGTCTAAGAGTTGCGATTGGCACCTACAGTTCTGCAAGAGTCCCAATCCACAAAATACTTAAGCTTAAAAAAAAAAAATGCTACTTTTATTGTCAGTTCTACCTAAACATGTCAAGAAAAATACTATTTGTGCTCTAGGTCACTTTATAATCCTAGATACCTACCAGCTTATCTAAAAGCCCCTGAATACTGTATTTTGTCTGTTCATACAGACAAACACTGTTTTGCTCAAGCAAATAAAAATATATCCACTAGTAACACCTGATTGGTTTCTTAGATCCATAGCTGAAACCCACAGGAATGTTAAAATAGTTACAATTAAGGAATTAAAATCTCAGTGATTTTGAAAACTGCCAGTTAGCCTGCAACACTAATCCAGAATCCAGCACTGCTTTTTAACAATTCAAAAAAAGAAATGAGGTTGCTTGTGAAGGCCAGAGCTTTGGTGACAATAAGAACCAAATTTATAGATCTGTGGTTTGTCCAGACCTGAGCAGTTGCCCGAGCCTGGTGATCCTCTTTATTTGCAAGGCTTTATGGCTACAGCACATTCTTCATTCATTGCACTTATGACGGATATCTGGAAGAAAAGACAGATAGGTGAGCTCCAACCCACACCAGAGGGAGCGCTCCCAGAAGTTACAGGCTTTCACATTTTAGTATCTATCCCATCTCTCTTGAGAAGGAAAAAGGAAGTTGAAGCTGCTAAAATTCAGTCATTAGAAGAATTTCCACAATATCTGCCCTTCCCACCGATATGCTCTTCTGCTGCCTTCTCTTTGCCATATTGCCTTGGCTGGCAGCTTGAGGCTTGTACAACAGAGCAAGACGAACAAGCTCCTGCAACAGAGCCAAACTAGCAACTGGTGTGGCCCAGTATAGACTACAGGCTGCAGAGCTACCTGCAGAGAGGTTTGCCAACATAGCAAATCAGACTACTCAGACTACGTCGCAGAACTCTACACTTGGTCCCCATTAAGAAAGCCTGGAGGCTCCAATCCACACCGTGAGGACAGCACTGTTAGGATTTATCTAGACATTTGAGACACCCGTATCACCTCACTGTCAACTGAGCCGGGCTTCAGTGCCGTATTGAGTGCTCCAGTACAAAAGTCCTTCTACATCTCACAGGACCAATTCCCGTGCTTCTAACCTGCTCTTCACAGAGAGATACAAACGGTCAATATCAGAATAAGACTCCTTCATTGTATAATCAAGTGGAATTAACCATAACTCTTCTTGTCTGCCCTCTACGCTTACCTGCACATCTTCATTGGCATTGAATTTTCCTTCTATTTCTTTGCCAAGATCCCCTTCTGGTAACTTTAGATCCTCACGAACTTCACCACTTTCTGTCAGCAGGGAGAGATACCCATCCTGAATACCTATCAGCTGTGAAGAGAAGTTCACTCTTAGGAAGTTTAACTTCATCAGTAGTCACTAGTAGGCAGTAGCTGAAGATAAGCAGAAGGCAGTGAACTCTACCTGTTACATTAATTCTTTAATACTGTGTTTGAAACAGTTAAGAATGTAGTTTAAGTCAATTTTTAACAACAGTTTAGAGGGCCGAGTTAGGGCAAGTGTAGCAAAAGCCAGTCTGCTATCAAGAACCGCCAGAACCCTGTTGGTTACTTCCTAGCATGCGGGGCACTGCAAAACCCATCCTTGTGATTTAGAAAATGTACTGCTTCCATGTCACTGGTTCAGCTTTTTACGTCTGTGAATTAGAAACAATAACTGAAATGGTGTTCACTGAACAGCATTGCTTTTATAAAGTGTACAAAGTACACAACGGTTGAACTGTACTCTTCTATACCTTCATTTGTACAATGAAATACTATCATTTACATTAAAGGCTAATGAATAAATTAGGGAACATCCACCAAGCTCTGGACTCCTTTTATAATGCTGGTTTCAGCCTAACCGAAAGCCTGAGCTAAGGGGAACAGTTACTTTGACAGAGTTAGGGAACTTGGAACATGTAACAGTAAGCCTAAAAGGCAGCCCTAACAAGTCTGATAAACAGCAATAATTTCAGTAGCAATAAGGACCCAAGAACACAAGAGAAACATCACCAAGAGAACATTAAGAATCTCTTCGAAGGTCTGAGCCCTAAGACAGGCTAGTCACACTTTATTTAAACCCCATCAGCTGTCCTGAAGAGTTGCTAACACTCTGAACTTTGGCTTTGTCAAGCAACTGCAGCTTTCCAACTGACGTGGATGTATCAGTTCCTGACCAGAACTATTCCCAAGACAATGGGAAGACAGCCGACATGTTATAACTCAGAACCTGAATTGTGCTGCTTTTAAGAGCTCGCTATCCGTATCACAGAAGGCGTTACAGAAGTTACAGAAGCCTGCCAAGTTCCTTCCGTACATACATTTCGGAGCAGAGCTCATTTCAGGAGCACCAAAATTACTCGAGATCAACTAAAGCCAGCTTCCACGCAAAGAGCAGAAAGTATGTAGCAAGTTAGAACTGGCATCAGATGCAGTTTAAGACTGTCTTGTTGATTCATCTACCCTATGTAAGGGTGAAATTATAAATGACAATATACGCTTAGATTCAAATTAACATGAAGTGAGATCTTGATTATCCTTTAATTAATAATAACTTGCAGTAGGGATAACCACTCTCCAGATTCTAAAGGATGCCAGTATCACAAAGAATAAAGAAGTGACCTTAAAACATGAGCTAGAAAAAACACAGTTCTGAATTATGCCTATTACCTGTCATTTCTGAAGATTACTACTATAACATGAGGTTGTTAGTACAGTAAGGAGCTCTCCATCAGTGAGGTCCAACAGTTTTAACTACGAGTTCAGCAATGTCATGTCTAGACAGGCAAGTTCCATTAATTCTGGTGACAGTACTTTATTAATTGAGAGGCAAGTTTTGGGATAAAGAGAGTTTACGTGTGGTATTAGGAGTATAAAGCCTCTTAATGTGTGGGAGGACACAGTGAGTGTTAACTCACCTGGTAATCATTTCTCTTGATATTTGGAACATCCATGTTATGAGTTGATGGGCAAATATCTTCGTATTTTTTACCAGTGAAGATATCAATACCAACCAAGTGGACCTATAAGAGAAGAAAAATAACATCAGTTACTGTTGGCCCTAGAGAAGCAAGATGCCATTGCTGTCAGTGTTGCCGGTTCCACGTAGTTTTCGAAGAGATCACATGTAATACCAGATTCTGCCTAGACCCTTTGCTTGTAGTATGAGAGCAGCCCAAGCACTGAGAGAAAGCCTCTCACACCCTCTCATAGCACACTATAGAAACACTACATGAGAACAAAGGTCAGCCACTGTTATCTTCCGTAGCCATAGCCTTCTGTAGTTTTACAGCAGCAAGCTAGAGCTCAGAATATGCAGCGGTTAAGAAAATGTTTCCTTCAAATTCTAGCTGTTCTGAGAAACACAACAGTGTCGGTGACAATGTGAAGGTTAAGAGGAAAAGAAGAGGTGGTCATGCACAGACATTAAAGCAGCTCCTACCTCCCTTTATGCTAGCAGCAGCTGTCCACTGCAGCTAGTGCTTGGATTACCAGTTCCTAGCCCGCTCTTCTCAGGTACTTTCACTCCCACAACCGTTTTGGTATTTAGGAAAACTGGATCTGTCTAGTAAAACAAGCCATAAAAAAAGCAAGGGAAGGGAGAAAGGAAAAAACTGGCAAGGGCTTGGTATACTCTAGCTTTGGGAAATCCTAAATACTTTACCCACCTACATGTATCATACAAGGCTGTGAAAACTTACAACTCCAATTAGTCCGTGCTTGTAACAGATCTGCCTCTAAACTCTAATATACCCACCATAAAGTGCTGTTGAATGAATGAAGGGGGAGTCTAACCTCGGTCCAAGCTCTGGACAGCTGCATAAGCCAACTGCTTAGGAAGCAGGACTGCAGCCTCAGACAGCAGCCTAAGAATGTCCCTGCTGGGACGCAGGAGGGGGAAGGTACTCCTCAGTCAGTGCTGAAAAAAGGAAAGAAGCAGCGAGGCAAGCTAGCAAAACAGGGCCAGAGCAGGCCCACGGAGGTAACGATTGTCCGCTGAGCTCTTCTGGATTATGTAACGGAACATGGGCACCTCTAGCAAGCGCTGAAGTCGAGCGCTGCAATAGTGAAAGTCTGCTAGCGCAGGCAGACACAAAAGTGCTTTGGTGGGTAGCGACAGCACAATCCAACCACGCCCTAGTGATTTCATCAGCCCCCCTTCCAGAACTTACTCTACCCCCACTACAGAAATAGGTTTTATCGCTATCAGCGTTAAAGCGTTTTAACAAGTTGGGAGGAAAAAAACCAACCCAACCCCCTGTCCTCAATCCTTCCTCCTTTACATCGCTGGAAACCCTTGAGCGAACTCTGGACTGAAGAGACACACGAGACGCCGCTGCGAGAACAGCAAAGGCAGGACACGGAACACTCTGCCAAACGAAATGCTGCACC
>NW_009234635.1:0-234 GCF_000690835.1 Fulmarus glacialis | reverse complement strand
GGGAGCCGCAGGAGCACACACTGCGGGCTGTGCAACAGACTGGGGCTTGCAGAGCCCGCCCGGGGCCGCTCACCTTGGCGTGGCCGTGCTTGCCCGTCTTGGAGGTGGACATCTCCACGATCTTGCAGGGGCGCCCCTTGAGCACCACGAAGCCGTTCTTCCGCAGCGCCGAGCACTGCATGGGGTAGGTGAAGGAGGCGCCGGCATCGCCCGTGGTGAAGTCGAGCTCGTCGG
>NW_009234634.1:0-12766 GCF_000690835.1 Fulmarus glacialis | reverse complement strand
CGGGCACGAATCCACTTTTCAGACAACACACGCACAGGTGACTCTTACTTGGGTAACAAGTAAATATACTGAGGTTGTCTTAAGTTTTTTTTCAGGTTAAGTTCATATAAGGTATCATGACTAGTCTTAGAAAAGACATTAGTTGAGGTTAACACAAGGGCTTCCCAAGTCCTTGGGGACTCCTTTATAAGAGAATATCCTGGGACTAGTAAAGAAATAATCTAAACTCTAAAGCCCCGATTTTTTCAGTCTTCAGCTTCTCTTCCACAAAAACTCTCAGCATTTTCTGTGGCTGTTTCCTGATGATCAACTCAAGTGGCCCATTTCCTTTTTCAAAGCCCCATGATTTAGAGGTTTGCATGACAAAAAAAGGGCACTTGCGCACACTGAAACCAAGCGGCTTGGCACAAAGAACGTTCTCAGCACTCTTTCTGGATAGATTTGCGCTATTGGGCAAGTTTTGCCTCCACCCAAAGAAGAAAAAAAGACTTGAAAAATTACTTTTGTTAAGTGAAAACTACTAACGTCCTACAAGGAATAAAATACTGCTCCAACAGCGAGTGATACTATTTATTATCATTAATTATATAAGAGGAACATTCAGAAGGAAGGAAGGATTCTGGCTTTTCTGACAGATAAACAGGAGACTTACTATGTCTTTGTGCATATGGGGTTGAAGTAAACAGCAAGTAACTTTTAGCTAATTTCAGAACAGTTTTTATAGTAAGGTAAGAAGAAATAAACACTTCTCCTGTGATGATGTTTCATCTGTTTCAAAGTTTCTGTACTCATTAGCTGAAAGGGGAAGTGGAGCCCAGACATCTATTTTGCATATCTATTAAGCACATGATGGTGAGCAAAGAAGAAAACCGAAACTTTTTGTGGAAGGCTATCTCGCAACTTCAGTTATGTGACAGGTCAGCTAAGGCAAAAGTTGGAAGAGAATAGTTTCAGGAATATAGCTCATGTCACATGCAAAAGAATAACAATGGATCTTCTTCCGCAATTGCTCCACTCCCAGAAGCAAATGTATAATACAGCAAATTCCCTTGAAAAAACGAACTTTGCATTTACTTACTCTTAACAAGTAAGTCTACTCCAAGTTAGAGACAGTATTTTCAGTCATTTTCAGTCACCGTTTCAAGTCAAAAGCTTTTGGTTGATGTCAGATTTACATGTGAGAGCTCAAGATCCCTCTCACATTCTTGTCCATATACATTTTACTATTTAGACTCTCTTTCAAATAAGGTGTTTGAGTGAAGACACTTGGCAAGCATTGTTTAGGGGGACTCCGGCACTGTGGATGTCCCCATACTTGTGACTGTAACTTCTTTCCCTCTCGTCATCTGTGATTCACTGTCCCAAATCTGCAGTACTTGAACTCTTTCAAGCTTTATGGCTGTCCTCTCTGTTCTGTAAATGCTTGTTCTTAGTAAGGATAGCTGTTAAAGTGTACATAATATTAGGTTAGGTTTTGTTGTTGTTATTGTTCTGTCTCCCACCCTCCCCCTTTATTTGTTTCCTCAAACAATCTTCTATACCAACATATTGCAACCAACGGCTATACTTTCTGCATGGAGAACTTCTACTCATGCCTGAGGTACTAGCAAGAATGTGAATGAAGACAACACTTACAGCTCCTGCCGCTTCAGATCCTCCTCTGTTGAGGACCTGTTCTCCTCCTGAGTTTCTGATAATAATGCTGAATGCATGCTGAATGTGGCCTACATCCACATTTCCCCAGAGCTCTAGATGTCATCTTGTAAGATCACACCTTACAAGTATTCTCTGGTTATATTTACAGGTATGCTGAATGTTGTTATCAAGTAGCCTCCTCTGGCTTACAGAAGTTTCCTTACATCTTATCATGGTAATCCTCTTCCTATGCGGAACGCACAAGGTTTGGGAAGGTCATGGAGAGCTCCTGTGTAGGACTCCAAAATGTTTGTCTACAGATATGAATTATCAATTATCATTGGGCCTCATTAGGACTTAAACCCAAGGACTTAAAGCCCTGCTGCCTACTCAGAACATACTCATGGCGCTAGTACTGGCATGAGTTAATAGAAAATCCATCCTGCCTCATGACAGATTAAGCAACACATTGGAAATAATAAACCAAATGAATTCACAACCTTCAACTTCTACATCATGTGACTCAGCTGCACATAATCATCATTTCAATTAATGTGAATATATCACCTTCTCAGACACTAAGAAAAAAGGAGTTCAGGGCCCTACAGAAGTACAAAAAAATGCAGGGTATCTTCTCTTCACATAATATTTAAAACCTTAACAACCAATGCCACCGGAAGCTCATCTAGACCACTCAAGTTAATCATAACATCCTAGAGCTAAAGGCATTTGTGGTATGTGGCAGGATTGGTTTTAAGTGTTATAATACCATCTGTTCAGATTTCAACAGGCAATGGCACAATTAATTTTCATGTAAACCAGTAAGAAAGAGGCGCTGTTTTTAAGATATAGTACTAATTACAAATTAATTCTAGTTTTATTCCACTTGTTTGCTCTTCAAAACACATTACAAATCCCCTCAGTGGAAAATTCATGTGTCATTGTGAATGTTTGAAGTATTAGATCATTGAAAACCAAAGTGACATGAACAGATCTATTCCCAATATCAGATAGAAACAAGAAGGGCCAAAGCCAATGCCCTAGATTATCTCTGTTTTTTACAGAGAGGATACAGACAAAGCATATTTCAATCCAGAAAATACCTAATTGCATCACTGCATCTAACAAGCTTTTCTCTGAATTAGAGTCTGAAAAGCTTTTTAGGAAACATACCCCCAGTAGAGATATGTAAGCAGCAAGTGGAATTCAATTTAACATGTGCTATTCCACTCTACTGCCATTGGATGGTGCTTGTTTGACTGGGTCATCTTAGAGATGTAATTTAGTTTAAATGGTTGGAAAGAAGTGTCTTTTATTCAATATTACATAGGCAGACTCCTACGACCACATCTGAACTGCCCACAGCCTGAGAATTACTGGTTCTTGCAGATGACCTAGTTAGTTACCTTGAAGTAAATTCCATGACAACCCTCTTCCCCTGTTCATATAAAATCTTAAAAACTGGGATCCCATATTGATAAAGGGACTGGGTGGGAGTGGAGGTAACCCAATCCTGTAAGTCCTGTATAGATTTTATACTGAATTGTTGGGTTATAGAGTCATTCCATAAAAGCAATCATGCTTTATGTGTAACCCGGAAAATACATTTATTCCCTCTGAGTGCTCTGATAAAATGTAGTAACTCTGCTACAATTTTGACCCATATTTAGTGTCTCCCAGTACGGTGAGTAATCTTTGTACCTGATCTTCGAGAAGACATAAAGTTTACAGCAACACTATTAAAGTTTGTTCCATTTACATTTTCACAATTCCTGATAGTCTCAAAAAATAATGTTTCCATTTACAAAATCAGAAAAAAAAAAAAAAGCAGAAAATTTAATGGTTTAGACCCTGAATAATATAGAGAAATCTAGAGTGTGATATCCTTTCCTTGGTGCTTCTCTGAGGTCTGGATTTTTATTCCAATAACTGATGTTCTCAGGTTGCAAGGATTTGCAGGGTGGCAGGGAAGAAAGAGGAAGGAAAGAGAACTTGCTGCCTGTTTCACTGACCTGTTTATAATGTCCCTTATGTCTGCTGTATCGACAGCTGCTTCCAAGAATCCTGTGACTGCTAGGCTGAGTGGTGAGAATATTTAATTCTGTCACAGGGGGCATACAGCTCCATTAATTATAACTGAAAACTTTACAGATGCCTTTTCAGTTCACAGGTGCCCTCCCCAGAGTCCAGGCCCTGATCTGATATGCTACACGGGCTGCTGCATAGTTTGAAAGGTTCTGGCAGCACTTCTCTGTCTGCAAGCATGAAAAGTAAGAGATTCATATCTAGCTGTAGATGAAAAATTAGACTGTCTGTACAAAGCCATTAGATCCCTATTCATATTCAAAGTAGAAGTAATTTTTACCAATAATTTGCACACATTAATTTTTCCTATTATAACTCTTATTGTAAGGAGATTTAAATAACAAAGCTAGAAAATATCTGCCACAATAACTATATCACAGAAAGATTAAATCACTTCCTCAAAATTCATAGCAAGACAACAATTGGGGCTTTAGTTTTGATTTTTTTAATGAAAAAAGAGGCAGTTTTTGCAGTTGACAAAATTATTTCATTTTAAAAATTACCATTTTCCACTTTGAACAGATTCCCAGGTTTTTCGTTGTTCATGAAGGGAAATAGCAGAGGCAAAACAGATACATAGTCACACAACTTGTACTTAGAAAGTTAAGGATTCTCTTTTCTAAGTATATTGAACTAGGGCTTTGGCAGTTATTTTCTATACTAAAATGTGCTGATAAACACAAACTTTGCAAAATATAACTACAAAAAATAAAGGTTGGTCATGTGATCTTAATTCAGCCTTCTTTTGCATATGTGTCATGATATATTATTACACAACTACATATCTGGACCGAAGTGTTTGCTTCATGCAGTATATTGAAAATTTACCAAATATCAAGGATTGAAAAATAATGTGATGGTCACTTGATGAGTTGTCATTTAAACTTGTATTTCATTCTCAACATTCCATATGTGGCCCCATGCCATTCATCATTTAAACGCATCACTGAATAAAATGGTATGAACTTGCCCCGTAAGTTTGTATGACTTGTCTATGACTTTGCATGACTGAGTACGGGCAGAGAAATCAGTTACTGCAGGAAAAGCTAAGGTGAAAAGTTACAGCTCTACGCTATCTGCCCATGTCCCCACATGTACTCCACGGTAAATGAAGGTACCTAACCTCTTCCTTTAGCTACCTTGCATGACCTCGCCTACCCTCCCAAGTAAGCCTACATTCACTCAAGCTGTCACATCAGCCCATGATATGCAGTTCACACACCCACAGCCTCTGAGGCAAGTGGTGTTACTATCTTCACGTTCCAGATGAGGAATTGAGGTACAGTGAGGAGGAAGTAAAGAGGAAGTCGTTTTCCACACCTGAGCAGAGCAAAGCAGATTTGTCTGGTCAAAACGTACAAACATTGGGGATGGATCATACTCAATGCTAATGAACTTTTCAGAGAATTTTAATTACCAGCCTTCAACGTACTCCTGGGTTTTGACAGTATGTAATTTGTCCAGATGCGACTGGCCTCTCACAAATACAGCAAAAAGTCATGGACATGATTTGAACATAGTAGTTCCTCTCTGTTACATTAGTGCAGCTGTGCCAGTCAAAGCACAAATCGCTCTCTGAAAGTGGCCAACTGCAGGTGAGAGGGAAGGTATAAGAACAGGACAGGAGATACTTTTCAGCTACATTCTCCCTGGGATTTTGACTCAGGGACTTCCAGAGCCAGAGGTGGTGTCTTTGCATTTAAAAGGCCTTCAAAGATTTTTTCTTTTAATTTCTGTAATAATTAATAGAATTTTTCAAAGCATGCAGGTAGAAGAGCATCTCAGCTAGAGAATTTGTAAA
Source organism: Fulmarus glacialis (assembly GCF_000690835.1). NCBI lineage: Eukaryota > Metazoa > Chordata > Aves > Procellariiformes > Procellariidae > Fulmarus > Fulmarus glacialis. Next base: position 7,245 of record NW_009234634.1, on the reverse strand, counting down.
CAGAGGCACAATTCTGTTTCCTTTTGCCTGAACATACACCTTTTGTTTTCTTCAATACGGCTGAATGATTTATAAACTGAAAATGATTAGAAAGCAAATCTTCCATAAACAGCTAGCATGGAAAAGCTAGTTAGGGTAAACTGACCTCTAAAAGAGCTCCATTTTAACATGAAATGATGGAAATTCTTAACTCTAGCTAGTGGCTGTAACTGTGGATACATGAGTATAAACAAGGTGCAGAGGTGCAATGCAACAGACCCAGACTAGAACACGTGGCCGACTCCCGGCTGGAATATTTGAAGTTAGACCACTGCTCATTTATGCCCTGGAAAGGTTGCTCTGTCTCCATTGTTGCATCCTCACTTTTGCATTAAAATGAAATACACGAAGTTGGGCTGTGCTTGTATTCCTTCTCCCAAAGTATAAATCAACTGTATTATGCACACACACACACATTCTTTCAATCTTTCTGTTGTTACTGCTTTGCTTTTCTTTCGTTACTCCTATTTCTTTCTTTTCCTGTAATAAATCGTGATGAAACTTTTCCGGCAGTGTCCTTACTATCTGATTTCCTTTCTCCATATGCAAATGACAGAGCTAGCATATTATTCTTCTAACGAGAAACAAAGCCAGCCCTCCTAGACACTGCCAGAATTAGCAAAGTTGGGAGACCAAAAGTGCCTAGTGACATTTAAAAAATAGCAACTTTAAGAATACGAAGTCTGGAGAGTAAAATGCTATTTGAGAATTGGGGGTTTATTTGCATTCAGCCATATGCCTTTCTTCATGCATTTTGATGCATTATTTGTTGAAAAGAACTCAAGATACTCACAATAATTCTCTAAAAGGGTAGAGGTCTTCCTCTACCAAGAGGACACAATTTGATGTAAAGAATGAAAGACCAATGGCATTTCTCTTCTTTCTTTTCTTGATACTTACTGAAACTTGATAAGGCAAAACATTTGTGTCAAAATGTTTGCAAACAGGCATTTTTCAATAAAAAGATTTAAGTAATTGAACCCTTTTGCTGTTCACCTCTATTATACCTGGCTCCTCTCGCAATTACTAATTTGATATTGAAGATGTTTCTCCTTTTTCTTTCTCTCAGTAAAGATATATGTTTTTCCTTTTTGGCAGTAGAACTGTGGAAGACAAGTTTAAAAGGTCTTATCTATCCTGAAGGCACCTAAGTTTGCATGCAGCGTATCTCTAGGAGGAGTTATTTACTAAGAAACTGTTATCTTCTGCATACGTGCCCTCACTCCTGCGGGTGAAAAATCAGCAACTCCAGTGCAATATAACTGCCTGAGATCTTCCTAACTACTCTCGGCTGAAACGGCCCATATAGGCTATAAGAAGTTTTGAAAAGGAGGGTAACAGATCCCAGCCTGACATAAAATTCAACAGGCTGCCAGCACAAAAGGCAAGCGCAGCTGATGATGCGAGTGCTGGGTGGAAGGTCTTCACGGGGCCAGTTCGGCAATTTCCTGGCTTAACTGTGAATTACATGGATTAATCCTGGAGCTGTAAATGTGTAGATTGACTGGGTAAGCCTGAATCTAGTATGGAGGGAAATGTATTTTAACCAACACAGCAAGAAAAGAGCATTCTTCCTGACAGTGGGAATGGGTAATTCGACTGTTTGGAATCTGAGTACAGATATCCACAATGATACTGCAAACATATCACATATTTAGAAATTAACTGTGTGCAGGAAAAAAAAAACATTATCAAGGGGATGCATGCAGTGAGCATTAGGAAGTATGTCAGTCAGATAAGAGGATTCCCACGATTGTCTGAGATGAAGAAAAAAGACAACAGAAGTCAAGTTCAGAGAATCCTATTCTGGATGTATACACTTCATAACTGGCATTTATTTTCACAGTTTTCAGTGGATATTTTATAGGTATGAAAATGCTGATGAACTAGATTTGCAATAAATAACATCATTAAGCCTACTGCTGGCCATTACTTTATTCCACAATTTTCTATATACGTTCCCCATTGCGTAACCACACAGGTTATTTGAAAGCCACTCTCTGCAAGGACGTGCTTGTAGTCTTTTAACCTTTAGACGTCTTCCCCTTTTCCCTCCTCCCTGCTTGTTTTCTTTAGTACACATTGTCCGTCCCTTGAATTTCCTGATCATAGGGATATTTGAGGCTATCACCTCACACCTACTTTATTCTACTCCAAACCCTTGTTTTTCCCATACAACTCACTTAACACTTGGCTACAAAGGTAGAGAGGTGTCATCTGCAGAAAAGATGCACAAGGGGATAGGAGTCGTTTTCATGTTTTCTGTAGGATAAAAATTGAACCCTGAACTGAGTGCATTTAGCTTTTCTGATGAGCCTTTTCTCAGCTCTCTGTGCAAATGTACGTTCAAGGAAGCATTTCTCGGTTTGAAGCTGATGCTGTTCTGTATGTGTATGTAGTGAATAGACTGTCTTGCACTTAAACTTTCTGGCATACTTATTCAGACTTTCCCAGATACAAATATAAAACTGTTACGTGCAGACAGATTCTACATCAGGATGTCTCTAAGCTCTGTCTTCTTCAGTGTATGTGTCTATATGCGTTCCTATTCCCCTGCTTTTGACACAGATCAGGGTAGAAGTATATGCCCCAAATTCTTTGCACCAAATTTATACTTCCACCATAAAGAAAATTACCAGGTGCATTTCAGTCATATCTTTACACTTCCGTTGAGTGTCAGTGCTGTGCATGCTCCTTTTGCAATTATGCAGAAATCAGTGACTTACTTCTCCTGGCATGCTTTCATACTCTTGCTTATTTATTTATTCTTATTTATTCTCCAGAGCTCTGCCTGGAGAATCGACCTGATAGAAATATTACATTTCCTGGGAGATTGTTGTCTTTCCTCAAAAAGCCCATAGGAGAAAGGAACAACAAAAATACCTAACTTCTTTTAGTCTTGGAAGAAACTGTGTTTGTGTGGCCATGTTTGTAGGCTTCAGTGCTAAGGACCATTCTTAGGCCAGTGCTTTAGTACCTTATCATTGGAAAATATTTTCCACTCTCTAATCTACAGGTACCTGTTGCATTTTAAGACTGTTATTTCTTGTTCTGTACTCTGGAGACATGAAAATATTTTCACCTTCCTCTTGGCAGCAGTCTGTTAGGTGTGATGTTAGAGTGTCTCTCCTGGATCTTTGCTTGTCTATACTAAATTGCCTGAGGTCTTTCAATCTTTTCTCATAAGTGATCTTTCTGCAACCTCTAATTGTTCTTTTCTACACTACAATTCATTCAGTTATTTATTGACATGATATACAGAAAACTTAACTAGGAACCACTAAGTGCTGAGGAGCTCTGCATGTAGTGAGGCTCTGATCTGCAAATCTTTCCCCCAAATTAGAGCATTTATGCTAATGAATAAAATTAATGTATATACAAATATGTTTATAGTATATAGATATTCCATATCAAGATACATACATACAGATTTTTCTCTCTAAAAATATACATAAAAGGAACAAATTGATCATCTGCTCTCACTCTTCTCACCCTCCTCTCCCTTCGTCTAAAAAGGGTCATTGTGTTCACTGTTTTCCTCGAGTGCTGTCTCAAGCCTTTCCCCTCTACTTGCCCACCTATTTCCAAGAAAAATATAGGAACCCACTATTTTGAACACTGTCAAATGTAGTTAAATCTGTCAGAACAGTTGAAGAAAGCATGTATGGAACTGTAGGGATAAGGTTTTCCCTCACTCCCTCTCAAAATGTATGCGTATATATTCCCCTAGTGATGTAAGTGAACTAAACCTCTGAATCCCTCTGGCTCCCAGAATTGCATAATCTCAGAGTTTCTCCACGATGATATGCCTGCCATTAACTCTCTTTCTTTGAGAATTAAGGTCACTTCATGTAAATCTCTTCTGATTTTCCTCCCAAAATAAAGATGGAACATTGTTTTTTCCTTGAATCATTTCATCGCTATGATCACCCCCTTGTTAATCTATTCGTTTTGCTAAAATGAGAACTAAATCTTCCCTCTTTTCAAACATGTGGGATAGCCATGTCTGATGTTTGCCTTTACAAGGCAGCTAGTCAGGCATCATTGCTGGTCTGACAAATCTAATCTCATTGTGGGTGAAGATTTTGAAAGACCAGGTTCAGCACATTGTTTTGTTAACCATGAATCTCTCCTACTCTTTACCTTACATGCTAGCTATTTTTTTTTCAGAATTTCTTATTTTGTTTTTAACTATTTGCTAGTAGTTATCAAGTTAGTGCAACTACAAAGAATCACCATTCTTTAAAGTGTTTAAAATAGGTCAGGGAAGCTTAAAATTACACGAATATCTGCAATCTAGGACTAATGTTAAGCAATCATTTAAATTTGGATTAAGAATCCAGCATTTAATAGCACTTGATGATCTTGTAGAAGCAGTTCGTTGCCATGTTGGGGCTGGGCACACCTGACCATACTGCCTGGGTACAGAGTGGCTCAGGAAAATCCTTTTAAGCACTGAAGAGGAGATGAAAGAGAAGAGATTGCCTTTTATCTCACCTACTCAAGGCATCCTCTTGGTAAACAGTATGCAAACATACAAAGGGATTTATATGGCAAAGCACTTTAAAGCCTAAAATGTCCTGAAACAAGCGACTGCGTGAGCAAACCTGTAGCTGAGTTGCTGAAGCATAAGCATATGGATATTGCAGTAACAGTATATTAATCAGCTCTGGATCCAACACAACTCGTGTGGTCTTGGTCCCCTGCATTCTTAAACATTGCTACTGAATCAAGTAATTTAAAAATCCTCTTTTAATGAATAAAATCCTTTTCTCTCTTTTATTTTCCAGATTCATCCTACGTGGGACATGTTTATGGATTCATTCTACTTTCCCTTTGAAAATGTTCAGTAACGTTTGCTGACAATTTTTCCAAGAAGTAGAATATATTCTTTTAAAAAATCGCCTATAGAATTTATAAAGTCTTATGGGAGTGTTGTGGTTCATTAGCTGGTTTTTAATCTAATAGTCACCTGATTCGCATTCACTTACTATACCAGTGTATAACCTCTGCATCTTGCTCCCTGGTACATGCCCTAAGTGAGCTCGATTCATGATTCCAGTCCATTTTCTCCCAGCTAAAAATGTCCTTGACTCATTAAAAAAAAGTCTTAATCTATTTAGATGCTGTTAAAGGAGAAATGTACGTGCAGTCTAGAATGGCTTCCTGTACATTTTTATAAATATCTTTCCTGGCAGATTAAAAACAAAACCAATGACTTTTCAGTCCAAATTTCGTCAGCTGTAAGGTTAGTGGCATGGTACCATAAACACCCGTGTTAAAACATCTCCAGAGTTCTGCCAGAACTCTGGAAAATCTCTTTTGGGGAAAACCTGTGCTTTACCAGCACTACTACTATTATGCCAGCACTTTAAGCCAGCCCAGTGTCAGCAATGTTGGAAGTAGGAGTGAGGATCCTCTCAGAGCACTCCTAGCAAAACAGAATCAGAGCTAAACTACCCACCTACCCACCCTTACCGTATGGCAGCCTTGCGGTCTGGAGGACTTCCCATCCTTGGTTGGTAGAATCTCTCTATTAAGAAAGAACCCAGCTTATCTGCAGTTTTTAAGTTTCACATTTGAGGTTTTTTTTTTCTCATTTGGTCAACACTTTCAGAGTTTGCTAGTGTCTTAGTTCTCATTTGTAGCGTGTGGCTTTGGCAGGTTGGTGGAACTGCATTCAAGAGAGTCAAAGTTTTATTATTAGACATGTGGGTGATGGCTACTTTTGCTTTTTAGTGCTGTCAGAGCAAGGAGCAAAATGTTTCATAAATGCATCATGTTTTTACCTACTTATGTGCTTTTCTCTTTTAAAAATATTATATGTATGTTTGTTTACATAACCATAAAATGTGTTTGTGTGATTGACAAAACATTATTTCTTTCATTTCTTCTCTTCCAGAGTAGCACTGGCCGCAAGGATCATGCTGGATTCCTGCTGCAGGAGATCCAGCCAGTTCTGTTTGAGACTCCCCATAACTGTATCTTAGCAATCTCTCTTCAGCCCACACACCCAGCAACACCATTCATATCTTTCCTTTACAAACTCCACACCCAATTCAGGAAGGCTTGCTAACTTTCTAACACCATCAAAGAAATAATTGCATTCAGTAGTAAAAATCTGAATATTACTTGAGTGTCTTTAGTACCTGTCTGATACATATAACTGAGATGCAGGATTCCTGTAGGGATCTTCCCATCTATTATTTTTCACAATGAGGAACATCCTACTGATGTCTAATGAATGTAGAACTTCTAGACAGGTTATCTGGCAATGATATTATTAGACTTTCTAGAAGTGACAGCTGACACAAGGTGTACTTACCTCATGTAGCCCAGCTATGACAAACAGTATGAAAAACACCTTTGGACTTGGATGATGGGTCAGCGATGCTCTTAACTAATATTAGATAACTTTTAGGGCCGGAGGATAATACTCAAAACATAAGCATAACCCATGTGGTTATTAAGCTTAAATTAAATTGAAGGGAAGTGATGGTTTAGGGCTTGTTTTTTCCTGTTGGATAATCAGCGTGATGGTCTTTGTCAGTTCAAAAAGGTCATCCCTGAACGAGCCTGAATTCTAACAGCTTGACTGTGTCAGGTTTCTGGGGACTCCAACTTCTAGAAAAGTACTGATGATTAACCCGTAATGACCTTTTACATTTATGATGCAAAGCTGAGACGGTGCAAATAACGCAAATGGCAAACTCAGAGCACAGCTATGACTGTCTGCAGACATTCAAAAACAGTTGGTCGGTAACAAAATGCAAACTTGTCTAGTTTTTTTAAATGATAGCATGCAAGAGGAAAGCTGGTGTGCTCCTTTCTGTGTGCTTTATTAGGCAAAGAGCATGTGGCTCTACTTTTCAAAAAACATCTTTGCTTCTCTTTCTCTCATTAAAAACGGAGACGACTTTACAGCAGAGTTTATCAGGCTTTTTTGTCGTACATAACCAAAACCCCCTTAACACCTCTCTACTGCTACGTGCAGATTTCAGTACCGTACCTGAGCCACTCCTGCGCAGAAGGAGCAGGCCACGAGCAAGGGCTGGCACCGTCTGCGGTAAGAAGCCAGGACTCTGCCGGCCACCGTTGCTGAAATACACAAGGACGATGCGGGGGCATTAGTTTTCTTCCGCCACTGCGTGAACTACCCTTTGACACGTTCCTCCACCTTCCCGTCCTGGGTCTCCGGCCTCCATC